>NC_054081.1:23357314-23539814 GCF_017562075.2 Anopheles merus
AGCCGTAGAGTTTCTCTAGACCTAAGTGTTCGGGATGGTGCATTGATATCGACTCGATGCAACAAAGGCGATGAGTCGATAGGGTCATTTAGCAATCCAGCGATGAAAGAGCACTGTGCATTGCGTATTCTAACCGAAAGAGGTTCAAGGCCTAGAAGACCGCACCGCGCAGCATATGGAGGAAGATTATTGCGATCCTGCCAGGGAAGTAGGCGTAGGGCATATCTCGTGAGCTTACGTTGAATCGCCTCAAGTCGAGCAATTGAAGAAGCGGTAGTTGGGCTCCAGACTACGCACGAATATTCCAGAACCGAACGAACGATGCAGTTGTACACAGCTTTGATGCACATGGGGTTGCGGAATTCATTAGTTGTCCGGATAACCACGCCAAGTAATTGATTTCCTCTGGCTACAACGTCATCGATATGCTGTTTAAAGTTCAAACTAGAGTCAAGCAGAACGCCCAGGTCTTTGGCATGATTCTGTCGATTAACTGCAGTGCCGTCCATGAAGTAGGTCCCAGTCACTGGGCTCCTGCATCGACTAAAAGACACACAGTAGCATTTCTCGATGCAGATAGTCAGTCCATTGCGCTTGCACCACGAACAGAAAATTTCGATGCAGTCTTGCAGGAATGTACAATCACCTGTGTTGTGAATAGGCGCAAAAATTTTTGCGTCGTCGGCAAACAGACTGATACTGTCGGGAGGTAAAGCGAGGGTAACATCGTTGATAAACAATATGAAGAGAAGCGGGCCAATATTGCTTCCTTGTGGCACACCCGAGCTGCTGACTATTTCTTTGGACATGTGCTTATCAATTTTCACGATGTATGTGCGATTAATTAGGTAAGACTTAAGCCAATGTACGAGCGAGCTGGGAACTCCTAGCTTGTCGAGTTTAGCGAGAAGAATTGCGTGCGGAAGAGAGTCGAATGCTGCTTTCAGATCTGTATAAATTGCATCGACTTGAGCTCCGGCATCAATTTGACTAGTGCAATAGGTTACAAATTCAACCAGGTTCGTGGTAGTCGACTTTTTTGGCACGAATCCATGTTGATACGGGCTTAGGTAGCTGCGGCATGCATGTAGCAGATGTTTGTATATCACTAGTTCGAACACCTTGGCAATGGCACACAAAGATGTAATACCCCGGTAGTTGATGGCATCTGTCCTATCGCCCTTTTTGTAAATAGGAACCATCCAAGATTTCCTCCATGTTTTGGGAAAGTAGCCATTGGCCAGCGATGCATTGAACAATTTTGCAAGGATAGGTGCTACTGTCGTTTGACAGCGTTTCAGCACGGTAGAAGGAATTCCGTCGGGTCCAGGAGCGAAGGAAGGCTTTAGTTGCGCTAGGGCAGATAAAACGATCTCACTGTCGATGAAAGGAGTGCTCATGTTAATTGCGCCAGCCGGAGTGTTGACAAGAGTAGCATCAATGGTATCGGTATCATTCATGGCCGGTGAAAAGCAATCTGCGAAGCGATCCGCGAAGAGATTGCACATTTCATTAGTGTTGGCACTTGTTGCTCCTTTGTACGTAATAGATTTCAGTGTATGCGTGGATTTTGTTTTGCTGTGGTAGAAGCGCCAAAACGAGTCAGGCCACCTGCAGAGGTTACGTTGGATTTTACTCAAATATCTGCGATATCGAAACCTGTTATAGCTGCAGTATAAAGAGTGCGTGTCAAAGTAGATCGAGCGAAATCTTTGGCAGCGGCGCGTTTGGTAGTGACGATAAGCAGCTCTTTTACACGTTTGAGTCGTTTGAGTGTGCGGTCCGCCCAGGGGGGGTTAGGTTTAGGACGCTGAACTGGGACGCATACAACAAAGGCTTGCAGCATGAAGGACGAGAATGAACATACTGCTTCGTCAAGTGAAATAAAATTGGAACAATGAAAGCTATTGTTAAACATTGAAATCATGTCGTTCAGTTTCACATAGTCAGCTTTAGCAAAGTTATAACGATAAAATGCGGTTGTCGTCGAGTTTTGTCGAGTCGTCGAATTGCGTCGGGTCGATGAGTTAATACGTATATTGAAGTCAAACGCCGGGTGATAGGAGTCAAGAGGTACAAGCGGAACAACACTTGGAAAGACAGGCGAACACAATTTAACTGCAGCATTGTTAGCGTAGAGCAGGTCAAGCATGCGTCCGTGCGAATTATTGATGTGATTAAGTTGCACTAATCCGTTAAATTTAAATCCATCCACAAAGGTGTTGTTGGCCAGTGAGCGCGCAGTTGGTTCATAGTGCGTGATTGATGAGTATGCTGGCGAGGACGAAGGATCAGCTGTGGACCAGCTTATGCTAGGCTGATTGAAATCGCCAATAACAAACAGCAGATCCGAAGGCTTCAGTGTGAGAGTGAAGCCGCTGATACAATCATGTAGAGAGCGAAGAGTCGATATCTCGGAGCTAAGCTGCGGTGGAATGTATACTACCATGATGTACAGATGTGCGTTATTGCAGGTGACGCGCACACAAATATACTCGAGAGAACGATCACGGGAAGGTAATTCTATCGACTCGTATGCGTTAGAAACGGCTAGCAAAACACCACCACCGCGAGAGCTAGAGCCGCTGAGAGAGCGATCACAGCGGTAAACCGAGAAGTTGTTGTTGTAGAGAAGAGCAGATGGAATGTTGTCAACAAGCCAAGTTTCCGTGAGGGCGATGAGGTCGAAGTCAGCCTCCGATACAGCTAGGTGAAATTCTTTTGTTTTAGTGCGCAAACCTCTAACGTTTTGATAATAGCAGCTTAAATACTCAGCGGTAGCGTTGTCATTGTGGCGGTTGGATAAAGCGGGTATACGGTAAGTCAATTGAGCTGCGTTGTCAGAGCATGAGGCTTGGCGTGTTTGTTACGTGCAATGAGCAGAACTTCGTCTAGTTGAGAAAAAAGCGATCGATTGTAGACTGGTGCAGGTGCGGAGATGAAGCGCGGTGGTTTTGGGGCGGTCCAGAAACAAGTGTTGAGTTGGGTGCTTCCAAGGTATCATTCACCGGGGGGTGACACTGTTGTGATGATGTTGTTTCAGGACCAGGTGGAGTAGACGTGCGTGCTGCTAAACGGTGAGTTGTTGTTGGTGTGCGTGTGGTGTAGCGGTGATCAGTACTAGTAGCTGTGTGCGTGTTGTAAAGCGGTTTCGGGTGGCTATAGGAGATGAGGTTTGGTGGTCGTGTTGACGGGATGGAAAAAAACTCACGTACACCGATACCGACTGGCCAAGTGGATGGTGTGAGTGCCGCATCTCGAAGGATAGCCGGGACTCTCACTTTGAATGAAAGCCAATTCATGCTGTCCACACTAACCCTTCTTCTCAGCAGGCAATATGCTATAACGTCATCGGTGGCTAAGCGACGCTTTACAGAAGCGACCACTTGTTCCACAGTGACGGCTGTTGATAAGCGGGATAGGCGGATCCAGATCCTATCTGTGAATGGCTCACGAGGTGCAGCTTGAAGCGGTGATGATAACGGATCGGTTCCCACCAGTTCATGATGTTGTGTAGGTGCCGGCTGGACGGCAATCGTGGTATTGGTGTATGCATTTGGCGATGACGCGGCACAAAGGATGTTACCGCGATTGTTTACAATTCTGTTTACACCAGGAGATGCCGAATCCTCGATTACGCGCCTCCGCTTTCTACCCGTAGCCGGTCGAGGATCAGGATTCCGAATGTGAGGCGTGGATGCAGTTTGAAGGAGGGTAAAACCACTGCGAACTTCGGCGACAATAGGCTCAACGAGCTTGCCGATAGCTGCTACAGCTGAGGTGAGGGCGGCTTGGAAACCGACCTGGGCGCCTATTTCTTTTACCGAATGGCAGCGCGGATTTTTAAGAATGTTAGTGCAGCCAATGCAGCTCCAGTGCAGGTCGACATTGGACAATACTGCGTCAATTCGCTCGGGGGGCAATTTGCAACAGCCGCGGTGGAACGTAGCGTCACAATATGCACAACTGATGATGCAGCCGGTGGCCTCTAGCGGTTCAGCACACGAGAAGCAAATAGCCGCCATCGCGAAATCACGCGTAATCACAGCACAACACTGCTAAGCCGAGCAGGAAAAAACAGCAGGAAACCACAGTTGCGATGCAACTAAACAATTCGCCAACACGCAACGATGATGTGAAGCAGTTTAATAGTCCGTAGAATAGGCAACAATGCGATGCGACGCAGAAAACACAAGAAATTTACTGAAAAATCACGGAGCGCGACGAAAGTTGAACGAGCCTTTTCAACCAATGTTCTATTCATACGTTCGCTTACACCATTTTGCTCGGGCGAGTAAGGTACAGTCCATTCCACTTGGATTCCTATCTCAGAGCAAAAACTCAAGAAACTTTCAATTTTATATTCTCTACCGGTATCACATCGGATTCTGGATATTCTTTTACCAAATTTTGCACTAACAATCGCTTCGTGTTTTTGGAAATACTTTTTCACTTCACTTTTGTTTTGCATAAGAAAAACAATCGTGTATCGGCTCCAATCATCAATAAATGTAACAAAATAATTTGCGCCATTATAGTCCACTGGGCTATTAGTTCCACATACATCGGAATTAGTGTTCGGTAAAATAGCACAATTGAGTGTGCTGTGCGTACACGCACGCACATCTCAGTGTGCGGTGCACATTTCGCACTGTGCGCGCTTTCCGCACTGTGCGCGCACTTCGCACTTTTCGCACAGTGCGAGCACACTCCGCACGGTGCGCGCACTTTTCGCACAGTGCGTGCGCACTCCGCACTTTACGCACACTTCGCACAGTGCAGGCACTTTTCGCACACTCCGCACAGTGCGCGCATTTTTCGCACAGTGCGAGCACACTTCATACTGTGCGAGCAGACTCTGCATAGTGCGCGCACTTTACGCACAGTGCAAGCACAGTCCGGACGTTTCGCACACTTCGCACAGTGCGAGCATATTTTGCAAATTTCGTGCAGTGCTTCACTTTGTACTGTGCGAGCACACTGTACCATGTTATAGGAAGTCAGGTGTTGTAGAACTAAGCATATTTTGACAAACCGCCTTTTAGCATTAGCATTTTAGCATTTGCGATTCCGATCCGTTGGTGCTACGAGTTCAAGTCAGGGCGAATCAAAGGTCCATAAATCGCTTGCACACATTCATACCACACTCATGCTCATCGCCCCCCCCCCCCCCCTCTCGCCTTGTCCCATGTCCCCTTCTGTTTAGTTAATTACAAAATTTGACTAGGGCTCTGAGTGAAAATTGTTATTTTTGCATTAAAACATGTCCTGCTATCGCAAGCCTGCGACGCGAATAGCAGTTTTCGCCGGAAACCAGCTGTCTGTTTTATTGCACAATCGCAAAGCGGTGGCTCCGAGTACAAGCACAGACACGTTTCATCTCAGCCAAATTCAAGAGAAACCTCAACCCACTGGAACGTCGTTTACCTACGAGCTTCACCGTCCAAATAGACATACAGCGACAACGTCGCGCTGAAAGTCCATATAAAAAATTGGGGTATTTTTTTCACCGGGAGCATAAAATAGCTCAGTTTTTTGACAAGGTTTATTGTATTGTATCATATATCTTGGTATACGCAGTTTATGCGGTGCTGTCATTAAATTGTCGACCATTGTCATTGTCGGTTAAATAAAGATAAACAAAATCAAATTGAAGAATACCGTATTCAGGTTAGTGTTAGTTTAATTTACAAGTTATGTGGAGAACGCGAACGAGTTTTGAATATTAGATTAAACGTATAACTGTTTTGAAGGCTGCTCCAACACGCAAAAACAATATAGTAAACCCTATCAAAATGGATGAGCGATACAGAAAAGCGCTGTTAAATTGGACCGAAGCGTGGGCCAATTTCGCTCGTCTTCATATCCTCCAGCAAAGAAGACCGAGAACACGCATTTGGGCAAGACCAATGCTGCTGGAACGAAATCAAAATGCAAGCCAGTTAATGCGTGCGATTCTGGAGGAAGAGCTTGACAATACCGTTATAAATTTTATGCGGCTAGTGAGAGAGGACTTTGCCTATCTGTTGACGGTTATAACACCCCGCATCCGTAGGCAGGATACTTACATGCGAGATGCTATTACACCAAAAGACAAACTGATCATAACGCTAAGATTTCTGGCTTCTGGGGATAGCTACAAAAGCTTGGAATACGCCTATCGAGTAAGTTATTAATTGAATATAGCGAAAAAGAGTAAATAAATTAATGTTGCAATCTTATTTTATCATATCTTAGGTATCTGAACAATCGATATCATTGTTTATCCCAGAAGTGTGCAACAGTTTGCTAATTTATCTTCGCAAATATGTAAAGGTTCGTAAAAAATAATTATTACATATTTTGCTTATTAATTCGATACTTATTTTAATTATGTTTCTAAATGTCGTATTACAGCTTCCGTCAACACAGCAAGAATGGCTTACGGTGTCGGATGCATTCAATGCCAAATGGAAGTTTCCCCATGCTATTGGTGCCATCGATGGAAAGCATGTTGCCATCAAAGCTCCTGCCAAAAGTGGAACGGAATATTATAACTACAAACAGTTTTTTAGTATTATGTTATTGGCAGTTGCGGATGCTGACTGCAATTTCATGTTTGTTGACGTTGGGTGCAAGGGTCGCATATCAGACAGTGGAATTTTAAGGACCTCTCGTCTTTATGGTATGCTGGAAAGAAAGGAGTTAAATATCCCAGAGGCGGAACCGTTAAATCAAAATTCTTCCATCAGAGTCCCGTATATGCTCTTGGGAGACAAAGCATTTGCGTTAACGGACTACTGTATGCGACCTTTCGGTGGTGTTACAGAGAGTGGTTCAATTGAACGTCTTTTTAACGAACGTCATTCTCTGGCACGAAGGGTTGTTGAAATGGCATTTGGGATACTCAGTGCAAGGTTTAGAGTTCTTCGGAAAACTATGGAACTGAATCCAGAAATGGCCAGCTTGATAGTACTTACTACAGTACACCTTCATAATTTTACTAGAAGAACTGAATTAACGAGAAGAGAGAGATGGGATAATGAAAAACTCAACCATAATTTTACTGCTTTGCGTGGAATAGTTCCTCGTACAACCAACGAACTTAAGCAAATCCGTTTACATGTGGCAAATGAATTTGCAAACGGTTCAATATAATATATTGCCTTTAAAGAGGGTTTCATGTGTTTTCATAGTAGAGGGACACTTTTTTGTCACTTCTTCTGGGTAGTGAACTTGTTATGGGAATTGGACTCTATGGTACCTTTTTTAAACAGACTCATAGGAAATTTCTCTTGAATTTGTACAAAAAAGGGTGCTTTAGAGTCCAATTTTTCATCACACAAATTTCATTTCACTACAGAAAGTATCATTTAAGTGTCCCATGACTTTGAGAACCCTTGAAAAATCCTGTTATACAAAAATATTGATAAATTAAACAAAAGAACATGACATAATAACAAATAAATTTTTATTAATTAAAATTGATTCTATCTTAGTTACTTTTTTCTATCCCCGGGACATGAGGGTGTGGCATAAGTTTTTCATCCTCATCAGTGATGGGTAAAGTTTTGCAAAAATCTGGAGTCGACACCGATCTGACTCCGGAAGATCAGCATTATCCGGAGTCGTTCGGAATCGTCCGGAATCTGTTGGAATCGGAGTCGTCCGGAGTTGGCCTTCGACACAAAGGCCTGTATATGAAGAACACGCGCAAATTGAAAGAAAAAAAACACACAACGAAATGAAATGGCTGTTCAAAAGCACATTGTACCGGACGGCTCCTGTTGACTCCGACTAACTCCGTTTCTGGATGACTCCGACCAACTCTAGACAAATCCGGATGACTCCGGACGACTCCAACTCCGCGCAGAACTAGTGATTCGAATTTTGTCGGAGTCGCTATCGTACTAACAATAGATGGAGTCGGATCGGAGTCGTGGGTGTGCTTCAAAGAGCACCTAACTAATCCTCATTACATGTTTCTGTCATCCTATCTTGCTTGTCTTAGACATCTTCAGAACAATTCCACTAGAACAATTTACTTAATGTATATACTAGTGTTGGGTCATACGATTCATTTCACGACCCGACCCGGAGTCGGGTGCAAGCCAATCGGAATCGATTCCGACCCGTTGGTGCAGCGAGTTCGGGTCGGGTCGGGCCACGGTAGGTTCAGTTTGACCCGAGGGTGCAGTGTGTTCGGGTCGACCCGATAGATTAGTATGTGCAAGAAAGCATAAGCGACTCCGACCCGTTGGTGCGACGAGTTCGGGTCGGGTCAGGTCGGATTGAACCTACCTTGACTCGACCCTACCCGAACTCGCTGTACCAACGGGTCGGAGTCGCTTATGCTTTCTCGCACCTACTGATCTATCGGGTTGACCCGAACTCGCTGCACCCTCGGGTCAAACTGAACCTACCGTGGCCCGACCCGACCCGAACTCGCTGCACCAACGGGTCGGAGTCGATTATGCTTTCTTGCACCTACCGGAGTCGTTGCACCTACTTGTACCTTCCGGGTCAACCCGAACGACTCCGGGTCGCTTACGGATGGCTCCGACCCGATAGGTTCGGGTCGACCCGCCCATCACTAGTTTATACATATAAATATTAGGATTAAAATTGATGAAGCCAAGCTCAGTGATTGACGTGAGTCTTATTGTTTAATTCTCGAGGATCGTAGCCTTCTATTTCAACAAAGCGCGCAACATTCTCTTCCGCAATCATGCACTGGAATCTTACCACCATCGCTTTTTGTCGCTTCGGCGACCAATCCAGCATACCAGCGTACAATGGTTATTCTCCTCCCCAGCCGATCGCAATTCCATAGCAGTTTGAGAAACATTCGTTAGCGCCGCCAACACTTCCTCATTGTATTTCAAATTGGCTTCATGCCAACGACGCTTGGGAGCAACGGACGCAGTCTGAGGAGGGGGAGTTGGTGGTTTGGCTGGCTGCTGGCTGGTTTGGCTGACTGTTGCAGACTGATCACATGTAGAAGCAGCCATGATGATGACATCTTCAAGCATAGGAGTGTCGGTGGATCGCTGAGGTGAGCTGATGTTTCTTACTGGTAGCCTGTTGTCTTCCAACTAAAAACGAAAAGAACGTTACTAAAATAGTTCTATCTTACAATAATCCTTCAAAATGTTTCTTACCGTATCCATCCTTGCGCCACCGTCTGTAGTTGCTTGGAGGAATGCCATTGCTTCATAAGCGAACCACTTGGGTCGATAAACCTCGGCAGATCCTGAAATATGAACAAAAAGTTTAAAATGTTGGTAATAAAAAATCAAATAAAGATCAATAAGGATAAATTAGTGATACTTTACCAGAACCGGTCACAAGGCTGCTCTCATAGAGCTTCTTGTAGTGCCTGTAGGATCCGTGGAGTGACCGCCACTTCTCTCGTACAGTGGCGGTTGGAATTTGAAGATCTTGCCCAATCGTCTCCCAAGCATCGAGTTGCTTGTTACGGTTTTTATAATTGGTATCGCTCCTGTCCCAAAGGCACTTATTTTTTTCCACACTGCTGATTAAATTCAGCACAATTTCTTGTGGCATTTCAATAGTCTGAAATATCATTAAAAATTCAAATTAATAAATATGTCTACCCTTTTCTAATTCTAATAAATCTGAGCCGAAAGATACTGACAACTGATGATCAAACAATACTACCAAATGATGATAATGCATACATATACAAGCCATTGATTAATTGATGCTATGAATAAGATTAGCAAGTGAAATTCGTTACACTAAAGCGAGATTACAAATCATGCTACAATAAAGATACAGTGACAGGTACAAAAGCTAATACAGTCTTTCCCCGAGTTACGCGAATAATGCGTTCCGGAGACATTCGCGTAACTCGGATTTTCGCGTAAGTCGAATATCACGTTTTACAGTAAAAATATACTTTCTTTATCATGATTTTTGATTGAATTTATTTCATTTGTGTAATTTATCATTTATGTGATTCAATTGGTGCGGAGAATTCAGTTATTTCTGACTTTTAAGTGAATTAAAATTTTGAAATATTGCTAATTATTTTTCATTTGACAATTGATGGAGAAAATTGTACTGATTTGACATTTGAACTGTCAAAAATAAAAAATTCGCGTAACTCGAATTCGCGTAACTCGAGTGTCGCGTAACTCGGGGAAAGACTGTACACTAAAAGCAATCATAGACAAAAATACATATACATTGCAATCTAATGTTCAATACCTTGAATGCTACTTCTTGTAGCGTTTCTTTTCGATTAGAGGCCATTGTTTGATCCGGCAAATCGCATTCGTCATGGGCACACGTTTGTGTTTTCAACTAATGGAGCAGACGATTGGAATTGATGGTCCCAAAATATTGTGCACAGCCGTGTCTGTGAGCTATACTTACCTTCTTTTTTTCTATTTTTCCACCTATAAAACTCGTGTTTTGGGCCATCTTCTTGCAGACACCTATTAAAAAACAACATTAGAAACTATTTTCATGGATTTAAATCAATAAAAACATCTTACTATGATAATTTTTTCTCTTCACTAAACACACAAGCTTCCGTCCAAACAATCCGGTAAACATGTAAACAAAATGGTAATGACAGTTCAAGAGCTACCGCGCGAGACGAGTAGCTCTGTTTGCAAAATTGAGCTACTTTTGGAACTGTCGCGCGCGACGAGTAGCTCTGTTTGCAAAATTGAGCTGTCGCGCGCGACGTTGTCGCTGTATGTCTATTTGGACGGTCACAGTTCATAGTTGTTTTAAAGAGACGCGTGCTTGGTGTCAGACGATTTTTCCTGATAATTTCTCCGGCTACGGACCGCTGTGTTGATATTATGTTTCGGGGCATTTAAATTTTTGTCTGGATGTGTTGTATGCTTGTGGTTGTGTAACGGGTTTTCGATGGTGGTCAAGCGCAGCGTTCTGTGCATTCGATTCTCGCAGAAAATGTATCCGCACAGTTTCGGTGTGTTCGTGCACCGGCCATCCACAGAATTATGTTTCTCGCTCTAGCCAATGGCTTGGGCCAACGATGATTAAATTGTATTGATTACAGCTGTGCGCGTGTGTTTCAGCGTTCAGCGCAGCAATACAATTTAATCATCGTTGGCCCAAGCCATTGGGTAGAGCGAGAAACATAATTCATTGCCAGTGTGGCATGTTTTAATGCAAAAATTACAATTTTCACTCGGAGCCCTAGTCAAAATTTGTAATTAACTAAAGAGAAGGGGACATGGGACAGGGCGAGAGGGGGAGGGGGAGGGGAGGGGGGGCAATGAGCATGTGTGTGGTATGAATGTGTGCAAGCGATTTATGGACCTTCGATTCGCCCCGACTTGAACTCGTTGCACCAACGGATTGGAGTCGCTAATGCTAACTGATGCTTATGCTAAAAGGCGGTTTGTCAAAATATGCTTAGTACTACACCACCTGACTTCCTATAACATGGTACGAAGTGTGCTCGCACAGTACAAAGTGAAGCACTGCACGAAATTTGCAAAATATGCTTGCACTGTGCGAACCCAAGCGCCACAGATTAAGCTTAAACGACTGGAAAATTGAATATCCATAGGAAAAAAATGAAAGCTTCACAGCTTCATTCGTTTGATCAATAGATGGCGTATTACAACTCATCATTATATTGCTATCCTTTTCTTGCAATGTGTTTCGACAAGTTTCATCTTATAATGACCTATATAGCCTTCTAACTTTCTGAGCAAAATTCTATATGAATGGTCGTGTGGTCAGATACGTGGGTATCCACACCAACGACCATTACTCAAATCTCACTTGCTTCAGTACTGGTGGTTTCCGTTGGAGTTTAGTATTTAAACAATCGTATCGCCGTTCTAGTTCTAGCGATGCATAACTTCAATGCGAAACCATACAACAGTACAGAGGAAATGAGAAAGCTCTCCTCCAAGCGAGGAAGCTCCACAGGTTGGGTATCCCACAAACAGATGGCGCCACCAGCTTTTTTGCTATTTTTAGAATGCATGAGTCGTTTGCCGTCTGCTAAACGAAGTCTTTCTATATTCCGTTTAGGTAGAGAATTTGAGGCGTTTAGAAGGCGTTTAGTGGTCGTTTAGTGGATTTGTGGCACTTGGGAAGTGTGCTCGCACTGTGCGAAAAGTGCGTGCACTGTGCGGAGTGTGCGAAAAGTGCCTGCACTGTGTGAAGTGTGCGAAAAGTGCGGAGTGCGCACGCACTGTGCGAAAAGTGCGCGCACCGTGCGGAGTGTGCTCGCACTGTGCGAAAAGTGCGAAGTGCGAGCACTGTGCGAAGTGCGCGCACTGTGCGAAGTGTGCTCGCACAGTACAAAGTGTGCTGTGCAGTGCGCACAATGAGGTGTGCTGTGCGCACATTGCGCACTCGCGCACAATGCCCAACACTAATCGGAATGTATTAATTCAAGCACACGACATAATTTTTTTTCGTCTCGCGAGTGAAACGGTTTCCGAGATTGTTTAGCTGTATTGTATGCTTCACAAAACACATTTTCGTTTCCGATGCTTAATTTGTCCGACACATCCAAACCGCGAACCATATCACCTTTCATCAACTTGTAGCATATCTGCTATACAGAACATATTGTAATACACACTATCAGCCATAGACACATAGCAACACACTTTGAAAAGCCAAATCACACCATTGCACCACATCCATTATAAAACACTCAGCAAATCAGATCATACCATACACACCCGGAAGAGCTCAGGCCACACCGTTCATATAAAAACAATTGTGACACACTTAACAGAACCAACCGAAACGTACAACATAAACAGGAACAGTTTATGCATTATAACCCAAAGCAGGAACAGTATAAGCATTAAACCCAAAACAGGAACTTAGTGACAAGAACCATCATTCTTGTCAACAAAAGACAAACGTAACTAGCTGAGTGAAAACAATAACTTTCCAACATAAAACCCGGAACCAAATGTGCGAAACCCTCAACTTAATTTGAGTATAAATAAAACCAATTCCGACCGTGGCAAGTCAGATTCGTTCGGACTGTCAGGATAGGACTATGCCCATCCTACATCTATCGACTTCTCATTTAAAGAGTTTAGTTATGTCCCCCTACCCAAGGTAAGGCCTCTAAACTCCAACGTTTCCAGTAAGGGAAACCTCCTAAAGGTTTCTATGATCGCCTGGACGATCAAGTGTCGAAAAGTCCGCTCGAACGAAGTTTTATTCCACCTCGGCTCATGTCAGCGAAACACTGACCTACCACGACGGTACTCGAAGTACAGTTGTACGATCATCGCATTACATGGCGACCGTACCCAAGCGCCACAGATTAAGCTTAAACGACTGGAAAATTGAATATCCATAGAAAAAAAATGAAAGCTCTACAGCTTCATTGGTTTGATCAATAGATGGCGTATTACAACTCATCATTATATTGCTATCCTTTTCTTGCAATGTGTTTCGCTTAAATTTAAATAGGTATTATATATAGCCTTCTAACTTTCTGAGCAAAAATCTATCTGAATGGTCGTGTGGTCAGATACGTGGGTATCAACACCAACGACCATTACTCAAATCTCACTTACTTCAGTGCTGGTGGTTTCCGTTGGAGTTTAGTATTTAAACAATCGTATCGCCGTTCTAGTTCTAGCGATGCATAACTTCAATGCGAAACCATACAACAGTACAGAGGAAATGAGAAAGCTCTCCTCCAAGCGATGAAGCTCAACTGGTTGGGGTATCCCACCAACAGATAGCGCCACCAGCTTTTTTGCTATTTTTAGAATGCATGAGTCGTTTGGCGTCTGCTAAACGAAGTCTTTCTATATTCCGTTTAGGTAGAGAGCTTGAGTCGTTTAGAAGCCGTTTAGTGGTCTTTTAGTGGATTTGTGGCACTTGGGTAACTTTATCCAAAGAACTCATTACATGGCGACCGTGACAGCTTCGAAACAGTATCCACCTCAGTTCTGCTTAATTCGGCAAACGATGACCTTCCTAACGATGTTTAAAGGCCACCTTGGCCAACGCGAGTTCAAAGTTACTATATGGCAATCGTCCCAAAATCTAACATACCGTGACTATCTCAAATCATCGCATTACATGGCGACCGTGACCTTAATCTGCAATCGACAGGCAGAAGTGTAAGCAAATTATTTCAAGTAAAATGTGATACGTACAACGGTAACGTAAAGCTTAAGTGTCGTGTGACGAACCAAAAGTATTGTGACCATAACTGGCATTCGGCGGAAAGTGAAAAAAAAAAGTGTCAAATGTGCAATTTTTTTACAGAACATTCATCAACGCAGCTGGCGCAAGAAACCCATATGTAAACAAAAGCAATAACGATGAAAGAACAGCTACAAGCAAGTTTCGTACAGTGCAGAATGAAAAATAAAAACATTTAGTGCAGTGTAAGTGCGAAATGAATGTTTAATTGATGAACAAACATTAACCGTATACAGTGTTGTGAGAACCTACCTAAATGCGTAAAAACGTATTAACGCTTATGCGATTGGTTTACCTAGTAGAGTAACCTTGAAATGAGAAACTATAGAAAAAAAGCTAACTTTTAACAACAACCCAAGTTCAGCACAGTACAGTAAAGCAATCGATATGATTCTTGGAGCAAGTGATATGGGATAAAAAAGTGCAGTGCAAAACAAGCTGTGGTCAGCGTGATTGTATGGAACAACCGTTCCCAACGTGGAAGACCAAAAGACAAGGCGAGCCCACTGCCCAATATGGATTGGCACGCAAGAATGGACAAGTGTCCCAACTCCGACAGAACATCAAGCGTCGACTGATGACATCGCAGAACTTCACATCTAACATCGAGTATGTACCTAGCACCGATTTAACGCCTTGCACCGGTAAAAATGCAGCGTAGCATCATCATCAGCAGCAGCAACATTAAATACATGTTATGTATTTAAAAAGGTACCGTAAATTCAAAATTTACTGATGAGGCTGCATAAATTTGCAAAAGCAGCAGAAAAAACAGTTTAAGAATATATTTTCCTTGCATGACAGATGTAAATAAGATATCAAATAAATACACATCAAACATAAGACGCAAAAATGACAAAATCAAATTTTAACGTAAATACGAATATAAGCCAAGCATTAGAGCTTGCGATGCATAAGATATGCCTAATAGCAAAGAAACACAAAAGAATCAAACTAACAATATCAATGATAACATATTTAAATATCATTACTTGCTGACAATTCAAGAAGTATCAAACAAATCTATTTTCAATACTGATTTTATCTTACATAAGAATAACTACTAGATCACTAGATTGACAAGAAGGTTTAATAACCCCTCCAGAAAACTATATTTGGCGTAAAAATCCAGTACAAAAAGCAATAACATATGAATGAAAAAAAAAAATTAAGGACCATGTTAGAAATTAACAGCAAAAAAAAAATTATCTTAAAGTAAAATATCGATCAATTTAAAATTTAAAATCACTTAAATGAACTAAAACTAACAAAAATAACAAAAATGGCAAAATTTGATCTTGAAACAGCCATAGGTCTTGTACCAATGTACGATGGTTCTTCTGATACTTTTGACACATTTGAAGACGCATCAAAGTTTTTGTTTGAACTAAATCCAAACCATGAAGCGATGCTTATAAAATTCCTACGAACCAGACTGATTGGTAAAGCAAGAATAGGGCTACCTAGCAATATTACATCTTTTACAGAGCTTATAAACGACATAAAAAGAAGATGTAAAGAAAAACTAACACCCGACAGGATTATAGTGGAATTGAAATCCATTACATCAAAGGATACACAAACAATTTGCAAGAAAGTTGAAAGGCTTACAGAAAAACTCAATTTAATTTACCTAGAATTAGAATTCCCACAAAAAATTGCAAACGATATGGCAATCAAACAAGGGATAGAAACTCTAAAACAAAAAATTTCAAATGAAGAAACCAAAATGATCTTGAAGATTGGTACTTTCTCAACGATAACAGATGCAACTCAAAAGGTATTGGAAAATGAATGCGAGGAAATAAATAAAAATAGTTATCAATTTAACATACATGGCTATAGTCTAAACCATGAATACCCGCAACGAAACAACCAGCTTAATTACCAAAATTTTCCAAATTTGAATCAATCATTAACTACTCAAACAACACCCAACAACTATAGTTATAGAAAGAATAACAACTTCAGTTTCTACAAACGCCACCATCAGTTAAACAATTGTAGTAGTCAGAGTCAAGTTAACCAAGGATATAATAATCGCGAATACAATTATAACAATAATATTCAGAGCAGATCCAATAATATGCAATGTTATTACATCAGAACAGAACAGAACAGAAATTATGAACAGTTCAATAATAATAATCAATTACATAAGAATCATATTTACCACCAAAATGATGAAGATTATAGAAATACTAGTCAAATAAATGACCAAGTTAAAAAGTATTATAGAAATAATAACAGCAAAGCAAACTATAATGACAGAAAATATGAAGATAAATTAAAAAGAAGACATACATTAAATAATGAAACAAATAATGATATGGAAAGGTCAAGAGACGACTCAAAAAGAATAATGACAGAGAACGATAAATTCACAAAAGAGTATGAAAATGATACTAACAATGATTGTAAACATAAAAACATGCAACATATACAAATGATTACAATAAGTAATGACAATGAGAAAAATAAGGTTGAAAAACAAGTAACAGATAGTTTAATACTGCTAGACAACATGGAAATGAGTGATGAAATTAATTGCAACGACAATCATGCAACTGAGCCAAAACATTTAAAGAAAATAAACGTAACATCAAATCAAAGAAAAAGTATATAAATGAATTAAACAATGAATTATATTGCCACGATAATAAGGCTAGAAAAATGAATTATTCCATATTATGTGAAGAAAATGTAAAAGAACCAAGAAATAATGTTACTTACGACAAGATTCTAAAAGACCTCAAAGAAAAATTTCATAATGTTATCTCCATGCAAAAAGTCATAAGATCTATAAAAGCAGAAAACTCTAGAAACGAACCCAACAAAGGAATCATAGGAAAATCAAAATATTTTAGGAGAATATTAAATATTCACAATTCTTTATCTCTAGATAATAGATATATTTACATAAAATATTACCCACCTTAAGAGATAAGTAATGATTTAATTAGTAAACCAAAAAAAAAAACATAACAAATACTCAGTTTAATTAAATGAAAAGAATAACTTCAAACAATTTCATTATTTTCGTTATTCTCCTAAAGGGAGGAGGTGTAGCATATCTGCTATACAGAACATATTGTAATACACACTATCAGCCATAGACACATAGCAACACACTTTGAAAAGCCAAATCACACCATTGCACCACATCCATTATAAAACACTCAGCAAATCAGATCATACCATACACACCCGGAAGAGCTCAGGCCACACCGTTCATATAAAAACAATTGTGACACACTTAACAGAACCAACCGAAACGTACAACATAAACAGGAACAGTTTATGCATTATAACCCAAAGCAGGAACAGTATAAGCATTAAACCCAAAACAGGAACTTAGTGACAAGAACCATCATTCTTGTCAACAAAAGACAAACGTAACTAGCTGAGTGAAAACAATAACTTTCCAACATAAAACCCGGAACCAAATGTGCGAAACCCTCAACTTAATTTGAGTATAAATAAAACCAATTCCGACCGTGGCAAGTCAGATTCGTTCGGACTGTCAGGATAGGACTATGCCCATCCTACATCTATCGACTTCTCATTTAAAGAGTTTAGTTATGTCCCCCTACCCAAGGTAAGGCCTCTAAACTCCAACGTTTCCAGTAAGGGAAACCTCCTAAAGGTTTCTATGATCGCCTGGACGATCAAGTGTCGAAAAGTCCGCTCGAACGAAGTTTTATTCCACCTCGGCTCATGTCAGCGAAACACTGACCTACCGCGACGGTACTCGAAGTACAGTTGTACGATCATCGCATTACATGGCGACCGTAACTTTATCCAAAGAACTCATTACATGGCGACCGTGACAGCTTCGAAACAGTATCCACTTCAGTTCTGCTTAATTCGGCAAACGATGACCTTCCTAACGATGTTTAAAGGCCACCTTGGCCAACGCGAGTTCAAAGTTACTATATGGCAATCGTCCCAAAATCTAACATACCGTGACTATCTCAAATCATCGCATTACAAACTTATCCCAATTTTGTGAAACTAAGATGGCTAAATCAACGATGCCATTGTTCTAGGTTCTGTGGAATTTTTCCACAAGAATAATATGCGTTATGTGTGTTCGAATTGTTGAAATTCAACCAATGCAGTTTTCCACGTAACTCTCCTTTCACTCTTAATTACCCACGTTTTGTTAACACTTCTACGCACCCATCATCAAAAATTACTTAAAAACCACTATTTGTTATTTTCCGAATGGAAAGGAGCTTCCGGCACATAAAAAACGTTTTTCAGGGTAACTGGAATTTCATCACTACCACCACGATCAAATACTATATCACCTTCATGCCAAGCTGTAATAAACTGATTTTCTTTCGCGACCGAAATATTCACTGGTGAACTTAATTTCATTAACTCGCGAAATAAACTCTTATTATTCGATATATGCTCCGATGACCCAGAATCGACAATCCATGTTCTGTCAGAATTCATCGGAAATTTCCCATTGTTAACGCGAATCGTCATCGTCACCTACCTTGGCGCTGGATTTCTTTATTGGGTTTCTTCCCGTTAATTTTTTCTTTTCTGTACACTGATTTGCCTAGTGGCCGTTCTTTTTAGAGTTGGACAAAACGCACAAAAAAGCGGAACTGGGTCCGGACGGTTCCAACAAATTTCGGACCCAGTTCCGAAGGTTAGGTTCAATCCGACAAGCCGGAACCGCCCGGAATCGTCTGGAATCGTCCAGGATCATCCGAAATCGTCGGAATCGTGCGGAGTCGTTGAAACCGTCCGGAATCGTCCGGAATCGATCGGAATCGCCCGGAATCGCTCGGAATCGAACGGAATCGCCCGGAATCGCCGTAATTGACCAGAATCGTCTGGAATCGTCGGAATAGTCGGAATTCCATTTCACTTCATGTCATTTATTCAGTGCATAACCTAATACAAATAGATACAAACATTAACACAAGAAGCTAGAGTGCATGTCGAACAACATTGAGGAACTCAGCGATATTCCTGGCTTAAATGTACGACAAACAGAATTGAAAGCAATCTGTTTGACGTTTGCGGTGAACGGTCGTGTTTAAGTTTGCTCCGTACGAATCAGATAATTTTTGCGTTATTGTGATCGCACTTTTAGTATCACTAGTTTGAAGACTCAGAAAGTAGAGAATTAGCTGCTGTAGTATGCTGTAACACTTGATTAGTGGCATTAAAATCGGTCTGTTTCGGGTATAATTTCCTGTTTTCGTCATGCTCTGTTATTGCTCGTCAATTCATCATGACTCACTGCCGGATTTGCTCACTGGACACCGAGGAAGCAGTTATCATATGTGGCAGTGACTTGAACATCTCTTCGTGCAAACAGGCTTTCCACCCAAAGTGTCTGAAAATGCCAAAATCGAGCATAAAAAGTGTTTCTCATAGAAATAATATTGTTTGGATTTGCAATATCTGCACCAACAACAACTCCGATAATGGCTTGGTTCTTGGTGAGAAGGCACTCCGCCTCATCGAAACGATTAGTGAGATGAAGAACGAAATATCTCACCTACTAAATGAGTTGAAGAGAGAAATGATTGCAGAGATTGATCTACGAATACGCACAAACTATTCTGAATATCCTCACACACTCACTAGGAACCATGCCACTAACACTTCACAGTTCAACGAAAGATTGGCTTCCACTACTACACTGAACACTACGCCTGTCCATCCCGTCAAAACTATTCACAACACCACGAACTCTTCGGAAATGCCGCCTGGATGTTCTTATACACGCAATATCACTCACACTCTTTCAACTACATCATCACGCGAACAAACACAACAAAGAATTAGTGTTGACAGTGCTGCTTCGGCTAATCATTCCTTTAATCATCGAAACGTATTGCTTACCGGTGCAGCAACTGATGCAAGTTCATCGTTGAAAGCTTCGCCACGAGTATGGATGTTTGTCACTCACATCGCACCGCACGTTACTGAAGAAGATATGACAACTTTTATTACTAATCGCCTTGAAAATTAAGATTGTATGGTAAAAAAATACTTCCTCGTGATCGCGATCCTGCAACGCTTCGATTCATCTCCTTCAAGGTCAGTATGCCAAATGCACTTAAGATTAAAGCACTTTCACCTGCAACTTGGCCCCGCGGTTTCGTATTCGCAGAATTTGAGTTCCGTAATAAAAAAATCAACGATTTTTTTACACCACATACCCTATACAACTCACCAATATGACTATGAGATCACAGGTCGTCCCGAACACTCTCACACCCGAAGAGTACAGCCCAACCACCGGACATCATACTGTTTCGCTCTCCCAACGATCATACACTCTCAGCCTCCCCTGAGTGAACTTTCGATCTATTATCAAAATGTGCGTGGGTTACGCACTAAAACAGCTGATTTATATGCAGCAAGTTATGAATCGGAATGTTACGTTATAGTTTTAGCCGAAACATGGCTCGACGATGATATTTCCTCGACAATGTTTTTTGACGACAGCCGCTTCACAGTTTACCGTACCGATCGTTATACTACTAATAGTACTAAGACAAGAGGAGGGGGAGTTCTTATTGAATTTGAAAAAAAAAACGCCTCTAGCCCTTGCACTCCTCTCTCAAACATTACTGAGAGTCTGTGGATTCAACTGAGAACCCCTACGAATTCTCTTATAGTTGGTGCTATCTACCTCGCACCGGACCGTTGCAACGACGCCCACACAATAAATGCTTTATGCTCCACTCTTCGGTGTGTGCGCGATGACTATACTGATGATTCGATTATCCTCTTGGGGGATTTCAATCAGTCTCAGCTCGTATGAAGCACATCTCATGACAATATTGCAGTTTTAAACATATCGGAATCACGGATTAATCCTTCCTGCTCAGTTCTTCTCGATGAATTCCACTATGCAGGACTGTCCCAACTAAACAGCTACATGAATCCTCACGGTTCTATACTGGACCTTATGAAACGGTTAGAACTATTTGTTATAAATAAAATGCTAAATTTTATGCTCCCCAACACCAGAACTTTTATTTCAATTAACTACACTTCCGATCTAGCCAAGCACCGACACCAGAATCTCCTTCATCTTTTACCGCCATCGCCCGTTTGCTCCTTCGATCGTCAACCTTGTCCTCTCTCCATTCTCACGATGATCTTTCTCTCACATCCTCTCCTATTTCACGGTTCGTGTTCATTAGCCGCCTGTATGGATACGGCCGCCGTTATCAGCTGTCATCGACGGTCTATATCGTAGCGGCCAAGGTCGCTACACTTATTTTGGCTGATGATGATGATTCCTTATCACTTATTGGAGCTCGTTTTTACCCTTGGATTCAACCCGACTCCTACCACCCGGTGATTGCTCTCCGCATATTTTCTGAATGAAACCACACTACAACACCATACAACATACATCAAATATCCAGAGTCGGAACTTCTGAAAGACGAATTTTATAGGTCTCTCATCGGCCCTTACCAACGTTGACTGGAGCCATATCACCAGAGACCCGGATCTCAACTAAAACATTTTGTTGTTTACAAACAAAATCACAAGCTTTTACGATCAGTTTGTCCCTCGTTATCGGACCCGAACCAAGCCACCCTGGTCTAACTCACGGTTAAAAGACCTGAGAAAACAGAAAAAAAGACTCCATAAAATGTTCCGTCAACATAAGAACGAGGTCAATAGAAGAATATTTATTACAGCTGCCTGTCTGTACCAGACATTTAATCGCCGAGCCTACGCCAACTTCGTTAGAAGAAAAACCGATTTAAAAGGGATCCAAGAAAATTTTTTAGTTTTGCTCGACAAAAACGAGATAGCAACAGACTTCCATCAATAATGCTTCTGAATGGAAGATCGTACACCGGTAACGTTGAAATTAGTCAAGCATTTGCTGATTACTTTTCATCAACATACGTGATGAACTCGCCACCAGTCACTAATGCTGTTACGTCCAACCATATACCTAATGCTGCCGACATTCCTCTTCTTGTTCTTTCTGAAGCTGACATTGCTTCGGCTATCAATGAGTTGAAGCTTTCATTCGCTGCTGGGCCTGACGCTATACCCAGTGATATTTTCAAACGCTGCAGAGATGCTTTAACTCCTGTCTTGACCACATTGTTCAACAAGTCTTTGCAGCAGAAATGCTTCCCTCAAGTCTGGAAATCTTCATTCATGTTCCCGGTTTACAAAAATGGAAATAGAAATGACATATGTAATTACCGTGGTATTTATATGTCATGTGCACCATTTCGAAACACTTATCAACCAGTGGCGCGTTAAACGGTGGGCGGACTGGGCGGCCGCCAGGGGCCCCGGCGATCTAGGGGGCCCCGTCATTGTGGATGTTCGACTTCGTATCGAATCTAAGCCCCCCCCCCCCCCCCCTGGATGGGACTTTTACCATCTATTTCAAAAAGACTTATTTAATTAATTCATTTTTCCCATCGTTTCACTCACTATATTTTGTCGAGGGCCCCGAACTGCAGAAAACCGGGGCCCCATACTACTCAAAGCAGCACATTAAATGAAATCTGCCGATACTTGCACCAAGTCGCAAGCGAAGAACGGTGCGACACGCGCGCACAGCTCAAATCAATACCTCATCATCGTTGGCGCAAAGTATTGGGCAGAGCGAGAAACCGTCAATTTTTGCTGGTGTGGGTGGCCTGTGCACGAGACACCCAAACCCAAAACCACGCAGAGCAACTTGCTGCTAAAATGGAATGCACAGAACGCTGCGCTTAACTACCACCGAAAACCCGTTACACAACACAAGCATACTACACACCCAAACAAAAATTTAAAGGCCCCTACACAAAATTTCAATACACCGGCTCGTAGCCGGAGAAATTAGCAGGAAAAATTGACACCAAGCTCGCGTCGCTTTAAAAAGCCTACGAAGGTCGTTTGGTCTACAGTGCTTCAGTGGGTTGAGGTTTCTTTCGAGAAATGGTTAAATCGATGTCATTGTGTGCGCTCTTGGCTGGGATGAACTGTCCTGTTCTTGTATACGGGGCCCCTGCTACCGCTTTGCGATTGTGTGCCGAAAGCAGACAGCTGTTTCACACGAAAAATGGTATTCACATTCCTGGCCTGGGGTAGTGGATTGTGTGTGTCTTTTAATGCAAAAACTAAAATTTTCATTCTTGATCCTAATCGAACACATCAAATTTGTGGACCGAAGAGAAGGGGAAATGGGAAAGGTTTCAGTTAGAAGGAAGGGGGGAAGGGTATAAAAATACTCAAGGAACCTATGGACCATGTTCATTTATACAGGCGGTCCCCGAGATACACGGTACCTCTTATACGCGGATTCAGAGGTACGCGGTTTCCTAAATTTGACAGTTCTTTGAGCAAATTGTACTGATTTGACACATATATTGTAAAATGCCAAATAATTTCTGTTTTGATCGGATGTTAAAAAATATTTCAAAAGGTTTGAAACTGTTATTTCATTCAGAATCATATCAAATAATTTATTAAGTGGCTAAAACCACCCCCTAGATGCAAATTAACACGAAAATTAGTGATATTTTGGCTAGAAATCACGAGATTCGACTTACGCGGAAATTCGAGATACGCGGTTTTTTGCGGCCGTTTTCGGTCCCCATTAACCGTGTATCTCGGGGACCGCCTGTATATGGTTTTTATCGACTGTTTCAATTTTTGCGAATACAACAAGACCAAAAACCGTTACAGCTGCATCTACATACAACCATATACAGCCATAATATGAAGAACAATCTCCATTGCCTCGGCCATTTTGGGGCTCCGTTGATGATCCCGTCGATTGAGGGGCCCCTTCCATTTGGTGTTGTCAACCCAATATACCCCCATTTTCCCTCCGGGTGTTATGTTTACAATCAGATTTACTATTACTACCAGACCTATTAGAAGCTTATTTATTTTATTTATCAGAAGCATTTTACTATCAGAAGCAGAAAACATTTGCCTTTTTAACGTATGCAATATTTTTACCTTAGTTGGAAGCGCAGAACGTTGCGATACATGCCCACAGCTCAAAACAATATCATCATTTCATCATCGTTGGCCCAAAGCGTTGGATCGAATGCATTGAACGCTACGCACGAATTGAGTAAAGCGAAAATCCGTTACAACAGCTGCCTCACGCAAACTACATGCACATACGACATTAAAAGGCTCCGAAACCGATCTCAACACAACGGTTCGTAGCCGTAGAAATTAGCAAGAAAAATTGGCTGACACCAAGCACGCTCTTTTTATCTGTTGATGTTTCATTCAAGAATCGATTCCGATGTCGATGTGTGCGCTTTTTAATTTGGCTTGTGTCTATGTTATCGGGCAAAAACTAAGAACTCGTGCCCCGGCTAACCTTTGGGGCCTTAGTCAAAATTGTGGACTGGACAAAGTGATGGTAGAAAGGCAAGCTGTTGAAGAGTTTGGGTCAAAATTGGAAGGATCGACGGAAAGGAAATATCGATATGAATGATCGCATAAAATTTGAACTAATTAAGCTGTCGGCAGCGGTCGCAAAGTTCGGCCCGCCACAATATGCAGTCAGGTCCGGTTAGAAAATATTGGCGCGATTTTGAAAGATAGGAAGATCCTATTCATTAAAAATTAACTGAACATATTTTAATATGACAATTCATATCGTTGAACTCTTCCAAATTTGATCACCATAACATGGATTGTCGGACGAAACAATATGGTCAAATTTGAGGAGAAATTAGAAAATAGAAACGAATAATTCCATAAAAACCTGACTGTTGATTTTACGAGAACAATGATTACACACTATTGCTTTTTAAGGATGCAACGATTTTCTAGGAGTATTTTGTAAGGAAATGCGCTATCATTTTGTCTGACCTGGCTGAAGAATCTTTACAATCAATTTTAGTAATTGTAAGTTAATAAAACGAATTTGAAACTTGCTTGGTTGATATAATAATTTAAGAAAAACAACAATATAACCAATCGCATTGTTTAATATCATAAACCAGTTATTTTGTGTATTAACTGTAATAATATAATAAAGTATGTGTAAAAAAATGCATTCTCCTGGCCCTCAACGCTCGATCATTTAGAAAGCAGCTTATCTAAAGCAGTGTCCTCCAACCTGAGGTCCGCGGATCAATTTAGACAAACATACTGCAATACAGGGTATTTCCAGTTACTTTCGAATGAAAATATTGTTTTCCCGCGTGCAAGAAGTTATCGCTCTGACCGATTGAAAATGAAGTGGCCGTAATTCGAAGCAAGACGGTACTTCAGTATTCATTGTAAAGGTAAACACCAACGTAAAAGCAAAATTTTGTTTTCATGTTATGCTCACGATCACCATTTTAAATCAAATCGTCTGTACTATGAAACACGAGCTGGAAACTGTAAAGTAGGAAAGAAAATATCGTTTAGAACCATCGTTCTTGTCAATAAAAGACAAACGTAACTAGCTTAGCGAAAACGATAACTTTCCGACCTTTAACTTCTTTTGAGTATAAATAAAACCAACTCCGATCATGGCAGGTCAGATTTGTTCGGATTGTCAGGATAGGACTAAGCCCATCCATCATCTATCGACTTCATTTAAGGAGTTTACTTATGTCCTCCTACCCAAGGTAAGCCCTCTAAACTCCAACGTCCTAAAGGTTTATATGATCGCCTAGACGATCAAGTGTCGAAAGTCCGCTTCGAAACAGTATCCACAGTACCCAAAATTTGAACATACCACAAAGCCTTTCTGATACTACTGATTGTTTAGTCATTGATATCGATTAAAAATTGGCGAAAAAAAGTATAGAAATTGGGGTTTTTATTGATGCGCAGAATGGCAGTCCATTCTGCTCATATTCATTTCTGTTTCATAAAGTTTTATACAGATGTGAACTGTATTTTTCGAAACAAGTTTGTTGATTTGGTATGCACTCACGGTTACCACGAAATTTCAGCAAGAACAGCAAAGTGGTGTGAAGATTTTTCTCAACCAAAACGTTAATTTCGCAAGCCGAATATGCACCTATTTTTAACCTAATTTTAACGGGGTGTCTGTAAGTAACCGCTTACCCAAATTAAATTTTTGTTCATCACGAGCAAGCGGGCATCGCATTATATTTTCTTTTGAGGCTCAAACTGACTTACATGTCGTTTTGACAGAATAAATAAATGCATTTTCAGTAATTTGTTTTACAAATATTCAGTGAAACGACAAAACCATGTATTACTCAATAACTTTCAGTAAAAAATGTTACTGCAGCAAACTTAGAAAATTTGCAGTGCATGATTCGTACACCATTTAACAAACCCCCCCCCCCCCCACCCCCCTCGATGGATTTGGTAAAGGGGCCCGTCTACCATAACGCCTAGGGCCTCGGAGAGGCTAGACCCGCCACTGTTATCAACTGGTTTTAAAAATATAATTTCCAACGATCAGCACGGCTTTCTACCCAACCGCTTAATTGAAACTAACCTTCTCTCTTTATTGAGCACCTACTATCCTGCAATGGACAACGGTAAACAGGTAGACGTAATCTACACCGACTTCAGTGTTGCCTTTGACTACGTAAATCACTCAATGCTAATTTCAAAACTATTAAGCTACGGAGTAAATGGGGCGCTAGTTCATTGGCTCTACTGCTATTTAAGTGATAGGCTATAACAGTGAATATTTCCTCCTCTGTATCTGCACCATTCACCTACACGTCCGGGGTCCCACAAGGCAGTATTCTCGGACCTATTCTTTTTAACATTTTCATAAACGATGTTATTTACGCTATACCAGATTGCCAGTCGCAATCCAGCTCCGATCGAGAGTAAACGTAAATTTGCTGATCTCTAATCTGATACGCAATCGATAGCGATAGAATTACAAACAAATACTAACAAGCAGCAGGTGTCCCGTTCCTACCATCAAGCTGGGGGGGGGGAAAGGAAGACACAGAGGTAAAAGGTTTAGACCGATACCAAGACACAGATAGATCTGATCGTTCCGAACACAGCTACGCGCTACTAAGCTAGTGTGAAGATACACCAGCAAAGTTCAGGACGCTGTCACGAAAACCACTATTACAAAAAACTCCACCAGTGCGACGGTAACGAGCAAAGTGCCACCTATTGTGGTTAAAAGTTCATTCGTACATTTTGTGCACAAGTGTGTAATAGAAGCAGGTGTAGTGAGGTACAGCACCAAACAGACAAACAACGGGACCAACGTTCAGGTCACTAACACAAGCGATTTTCGAAGCGTGATAAAACACCTACAAAACAGCAAGGTTGCATATCATACTTATCAACTAGATGAAGAAAAATCTACAAAATAGTTTTGTATGGCCTACAACCGATTAATCTCCCAACCCCATCTCCCAACCGATTAAGTGATGGAGATCTTAAAATAAGAGAATTTGCAACCAACCAGTATAAAAAAATAACAAATCAGGCAAAAACGATACGATGATCAAGCAGTATACCTACTGCACTTTCCGTTGGGTACAATATCCATGCATTTTCTCAGAACCATCCCTGCTCTAGATCACTGTGTAGTGAAATGGAGCTATTTTTCGAAAAGAGCCGGACCGATGCAGTGTAAACGTTGCCAACTGTACGGGCACGGTGCAGATAATTGTAATCGCGTCGCTAGATGCAACAAATGTGCTGACGATCATAATTCGGCAGTATGCTCACTCACAGCTGGGTCATCTTCAAGTGATGGCAAAGTACCAGAGCACTAACTTAAATGCGCGAATTGCGGCGGTAACCATACAGCTGCTTTCAGCGGATGTCCTAAACGTCCCGCTGCCAATATACCTAAAGAACCGAAACGTACAACTTCTTCCAAGATGGAAAAAATAGCTTTCCTGCTCTACCACACACAAAAACAATTCAGGGATGGAAACAGCTTGAACAAACACAGCCAAATTTGTTAACTTTAGACAAAATGAAGCCGCGTCAGTATCGACCCCTCAAGAAATACTTCAACGTTGGACTTAATGCTGACAAAAAATCTGTGTACAATATCGAAATTACGAACCGTTCCTGCTCTCACTTCTGATCATTTGCCAGTTACATTCAGTATAAAACACTCATCAGCTAATTCTGTTTCCAACAAAGGTATTTATGATTACAAAAAAGCAGACTGGAATATTTTCAAAAATATTATAAATAATAGTATTGACTTCACCACAATACACCCTAAATACATAATTAACGCTACACAAATCGATGATATGCTACATAACTTAACCTCACTTATTATAACAGCTAAACAAAGTGCCATTCCAAAAGCAACTCCTGGAAAATATAACATTATCCTTCCTGATTATATTATTACTCTAATAAAACTAAGGAATAAATACAGAAAGAAATGGCAAAGACACAGACTCAATATTACCTTTAGGAATTATGCACTTAAAACAGAGATAGAGCATAAAATGTCACTAGCCCGCAACAGAGCATGGTCTGATACATTAAAAAGTATTGTTTACGTTTCATGTTTTTAAATGCCCATAGTTCCGAGTGAAATATTTCACTTACGTAATTTGCATATGCGTTTCACCGATAAACGAAACGATTGACAGGTGCTGTTTTTGTGTGTTGGTAGGGAATTAGATCGCGGGAATAAGCTGCCATAATGATATTCATCTTGTAACCAACCACGAAGGAGAAACGGCTCTCGACAGCGCGCGTTATAATAAAGTTTTGTAAAATTGTGAGAGCGTGTTCTGGTTTTCATAAAAATATAACACAACGTAGGGATTTGCGCGATCAAGCATAAATACATAACAAAATAATACAAAAAACCTATTCAATTTTGTAACAATAGTTAAAAAGAAGTAACATACTATACAAACTCTAAAGCTAGGAAACAACATCTTCCGAACAGCCACAGAAAAATGTAACGCCCTCAAAACACATTTTGAAAACTCTCATTACTTAACTTACAACACAATAAGGCCAATGGAAAGGAAAGTAACGAAAAATAATCGATTTTTTTTTGCGAGAAACCAAAATCACTCCTTGGATCCAGTTTACTTAGTAAAACCAAAATTACTCATGAACATAATCAAAAATATTAAAAATAAAAAGTCTACAGGCTGTGACGAAATTAACAACAAAGAGATAAAAATGCTTCCTAAAAAGGCAGTACTCTAGCTCAAAATAATATTTGATGGTTGTCTTAAACTAGGTTACTTTCCTTCACAATGGAAAAAAGCAAAAATATATTTAATTAGCATAAAATATATAACTATAGTGGCTATTCCTAAACCCAGAAAAGATCATTCTAATCCTGAAAACTATAGAACAATATCCCTTCTGAGCTGCATAGGTAAACTATTTGAGAAAATTATTGCACGCAATATACGTTCTCATACAGACATTAACATCATCCCACAGTCACAATTTGGTTTTCAACCCGAAAAATCAACAATTCATCAGATACATAGACTCAAAAATTATATTATAGAAAATTGAAATAGAAAAAGATCTACGGGTCTAGTTTTGTTAGACACTGAAAAAGCTTTCGATTCCATTTGGCATGACGGCCTGGTATATAAACTAATTCAATATAATTTTCCTACGTATATTATAAAAATAATTCAGTCCTTTCTCAGCAATCGAAAAAGCTCAGTTCATATTGGTCACACTAAATCTAATTTCTTTAAACCCATAGCGGTAGTACCACAAGGTAGTATATTATCGCCAATACTATTTAATATATTTATTTCTGACATTCCCACTACAAACAACTGTACAAATTATCTATATGCAGACGACCTAGCAATCGCGGCTACGGCCAGAAGCCCGAACTCGATAGAAAGAAAGAATAGAAGAAATAGGCGCCCAGGTCGGTTTCCAAGCCGCCCTCACCTCAGCTGTAGCAGCTATCGGCAAGCTCGTTGAGCCTATTGTCGCCGAAGTTCGCAGTGGTTTTACCCTCCTTCAAAGCATCCACGCCTCACATTCGGAATCCTGATCCTCGACCGGCTACTGGTAGAAAGCGGAGGCGCGTAATCGAGGATTCGGCATCTCCTGGTGTAAACAGAATTGTAAACAGTCGCGGTAACATCCTTTGTGCCGCGTCATCGCCAAACGCATACACCAACAAACGATTGCCGTCCAGCCAGCACCTACACAACCGCATGAACTGGTGGGAACCGATCCGTTATCATCACCGCTTCAAGCTGCACCTCGTGAGCCATTCACAGATAGGATCTGGATCCGCCTATCCCGCTTATCAACGGCTGTCACTGTGGAACAAGTGGTCGCTTCTGTAAAGCGTCGCTTAGCCACCGATAATGTTATAGCGTATTGCCTGCTGAGAAGAGGGGTTAGTGTGGACAGCATGAATTGGCTTTCATTCAAAGTGAGAGTCCCGGCTATCCTTCGAGATGCGGCACTCACACCATCCACTTGGCCCGTCGGTATCGGTGTACGTGAGTTTTTTCCATCCCGTCAACACGACCACCAAACCTCATCTCCTATAGCCACCCGAAACCGCTTTACAACACGCACACCAGCTACTAGTACTGATCACCGCTACACCACACGCACACCAACAATAACTCACCGTTTAGCAGCACGCACGTCTACTCCACCTGGTCCTGAAACGACATCATCACAACAGTGTCACCCCCCGGTGAATGATACCTTGGAAGCACCCAACTCAACACTTGTTTCTGGACCGCCCCAAAACCACCGCGCTTCATCTCCGCACCTGCACCAGTCTACAATCGATCGCTTTTTTCTCAACTAGACGAAGTTTCGCTCATTGCACGCAACAAACACGCCAACTACCAGGGTATTACATCTTTGTGTGCCATTGCCAAGGTGTTCGAACTAGTGATATACAAACATCTGCTACATGCATGCCGCAGCTACCTAAGTCCGTATCAACATGGATTCGTGCCAAAAAAATCGACTACCACGAACCTGGTTGAATTTGTAACCTATTGCACTAGTCAAATTGATGCCGGAGCTCAAGTCGATGCAATTTATACAGATCTGAAAGCAGCATTCGACTCTCTTCCGCACGCAATTCTTCTCGCTAAACTTGATAAGCTAGGAGTTCCCAGCTCGCTCGTACATTGGCTTAAGTCTTACCTAATTAATCGCACATACATCGTGAAAATTGATAAGCACATGTCCAAAGAAATAGTCAGCAGCTCGGGTGTGCCACAAGGAAGCAATATTGGCCCGCTTCTCTTCATATTGTTTATCAACAATGTTACCCTCGCTTTACCTCCCGACAGTATCAGTCTGTTTGCCGACGACGCAAAAATTTTGCGCCTATTCACAACACAGGTGATTGTACATTCCTGCAAGACTGCATCGAAATTTTCTGTTCGTGGTGCAAGCGTAATGGACTGACTATCTGCATCGAGAAATGCTACTGTGTGTCGTTTAGTCGATGCAGGAGCCCAGTGACTGGGATCTACTTCATGGACGACACTGCAGTTAATCGACAGAATCATGCCAAAGACCTGGGCGTTCTGCTTGACTCTAGTTTGAACTTTAAACAGCATATCGATGACGTTGTAGCCAGAGGAAATCAATTACTTGGCGTGGTTATCCGGACAACTAATGAATTCCGCAACCCCATGTCCATCAAAGCTGTGTACAACTGTATCGTTCGTTCGGTTCTGGAATATTCGTGCGTAGTCTGGAGCCCAACTACCGCTTCTTCAATTGCTCGACTTGAGGCGATACAACGTAAGCTCACGAGATATGCCCTACGCCTACTTCCCTGGCAGGATCGCAATAATCTTCCTCCATATGCTGCGCGGTGCGGTCTTCTAGGCCTTGAACCTCTTTCGGTTAGAATACGCAATGCACAGTGCTCTTTCATCGCTGGATTGCTAAATGACCCTATCGACTCATCGCCTTTGTTGCATCGAGTCGATATCAATGCACCATCCCGAACACTTAGGTCTAGAGAAACTCTACGGCTCGCTCGGCTGTTTTCAACACTGTCTCGGATTGCTTCGACTTCGACATCTCAACTCAGTGCTTCAAGGAACGTCTCCGGCTTTTGCCGTGGCCGCAGTGAATTGCGATGCAAATCTTGTTTTTGCTATGTATTTTTTTTATTGAACTGTTACATCTTAATAAGGCCATACGGCCCGTTGAAGATTAAATAAATAATAATAATAATAATCAAAGCCTTAAATGGCTCATTGAAAGCATACGCCAAGTTCTGGAATAGATGGAAGCTTATAACAAACGCAAATAAATCTGAGGCAATCTTCTTCACAAGAAACACTAGTTTACGCAAATTACCTGGTAATGAAGTTGCTTTATGCAAGGAAACATTACATGGAAAGATCAAGTTAAATACCTTGGAGTATATTTAGAAAAACGCATGACATTTAAAAAACCACGTAGAAAAACAATTAGAGAAAGTAGACAAATTACTAAAAATTTTATATCCTTTCCTAAATAGGAAATCAAAACTAAATTTGCAAAACAAAAAATTAGTTTACACGGCTTATATACGCCCGATTCTTACATATGCAGCACCGGCATGGATTACTCACATAGGAAAAAACTTCAAGTTAAACAAAACAAAATATTGAAAATGATCATGAACTTACCGCCTTGGCATAACACAAACGATTTACACAAAAGAAGTAATTTAGTAAAAATGGAAGAATTCATAGGAAATCTAAATGGAAATTACGCAAACAAATGTCGCCAGAGCTCAATTAGCATAATTAATCAACTAGTTGAACAACGTATCTAATCATAAAACATGAGTTTATAATTTTCTGTACAATTTTCTGTCTTCATCATCATCATCATCATCATCATCATCATCATCATCTTCTCTATCTAGTTAAGCAAATGGTTTAGCAAAGGTGTTAGGTTTAGCAAATGTAAGTTAAGAAATAGGTTAGATATATTTGTTGTTAGGTTAAGTCTAAAATTTCATAGTTTTTTTTGCACTTTTCCCATATACTCAGATTTAAAATTAGCAAACAACATATACAGGCGGTCCTTGAGATACACGGTACCTCTTATACGCGGATTCGCAGATACGCGGTTTTACGAAATTTGACAGCATGGTGCGTTTATGGTGCACAGTTTATTACTGCTGTCATTATCTGTCAAAATAAAAACACGCTAAACAAACATACGCGGCAAAAACAACACAAGGTGTGATAAATTTTGATCTGAATACCTTTGCTTTATGAAGTATGTGTTTTAGGTAATATTGTTTTGAAATTAATGTATTGATGATGGTCGTCTGTTCAATCACATTATTCACTTTTTTAGTTTTCTGTTCAAAATGGCATCTTAAAATCAAGATAAGTCACAAGCATTCAAACGCAAGAAAAGTTCCATCAGCTTCAGTGAAAAACTTAAAATTATCAAAATGCACGAAGGGGGAAAATGTTACGCCCACATCGCCAGAGACACCAATCGACCAGAATCAACAATTAGAACGATAATTAGATCAAAGGATCGGTTGCAAGAAACAATTAAAAACGCAACATTAGAATCTACTTTAATGACAAGAGCTCGGGAGGATAGCATAGTTGAAGTTGAGAAACTATTGTTGATATGGATAAATGATTTAACACAAAAACGCATACCCTTAAGCCTAAAAAACATTCAAGAAAAAGCATTATCTTTGTATAATGATATAAAAGGAGAAGAAACCAATGATCGCGAGGAATTTAAGGCTAGTAAAGGCTGGTTTGCATGGTTTAAGAAACGTGCAAATTTGCACAATGTTAAAATTTATGGTGAAGTTTCGAGTGCAGATGAAGAAGCCGCATACCGCTTCCCAGATAATTTTACAAATCTTATATCTGAAAAAGGGTATCTGCCGGAACAAATATTTAATGTAGATGAAACTTCATTGTTTTGGAAGAAAATGCCAGTGCGCAGCTACAGTAGTAAGCAGACGGAAGTAATGCCGGGATTCAAAGTGGCCAAAGATAGACTTACTATTATTTTAGGAGGAAATTTAGCTGAAGACATGAAATTAAAGCCTCCCGTAGTCTATCGTTGTCGCAAACCACGAGCAATCAAAAATATAAATTTGGATAGCCTGCCAGCAGTTTGGAAGTGTAATTCCAAAGCATGGGTGACTCGTTCAATTTTTACCGAATGGTTTAGTGAATATGTTATACCGGAAGTAAAAGCATATTGTGCAGAAAAAGACATTCTATTCAAAGTGGTGCTATTACTGGATAACGCCCCTGGGCATCCATGGATGGGCATCCATCCTGGGCAGATGACATGGAGCCAAACGTAGAGGTAATTTTTCTACCACCAAGAACAACAGCCTTAATACAACCAATGGATCAAGGAATCATTTATACGTTCAAATCATATTACCTGCGTCACGTGTTTAAGCATGCAATACAAAGCATGGAAGATCAGACAAATTTGTCTTTAATTGAATTTTGGAAACAATTTAACATATTAAATGCTGTAGAGCATATAGCCGAGGCGTGGCAGGAAGTAAAAACAGAGACAATGAGTTCTTGCTGGAAAAAATTATCCCTGTTTATTTTGATGACACATTCGAAACACGAAGTAATGATATGGTCGAGGAATGTGTTGAGTTGGCCAACCAATTAGAAATAGAAGTTAATTTAGATGAAATGAAGCAGCTTATCATAGAAGCGGCAGAGCCGTTGTCAAACGATGAGCTAATTAAATTAGAAACTTAAGAAGTTCTAGAAGAGTATTTAGAGAATGACGAAGAAAGTAGTGATGAGGAGACAGATAAAAAATCCTTTTAGACTAACAAGCTGGCAGAAGCTTTCAGCTTCAGCTACCTGAAACCGAAAAAATGGACGAAAACGAAGAGAGGTTCTCAAAAGTAAGTCGTAATATACGCAATGAGATGGCTGTTTATAAACAAATGTGTTAGACATGGGCAAATTGATTCTTTGCGACGATTCGAGCAAGCTGGCTCTTTTGCTTACTGCGAATCACGAGCGAGCGGTGATTCGTCCGCTCACGCTAGCCATATATTAGCAATTGGACAGGATATATAGGTAATATCTTTCGTGAGGTATTGCTAAATTAATGCAGATTGTTCTCGAATAATAGAGTATATAGTTAATGGTGAGAAAAGATCAATACACAAAATACACATATTTTACATCTTCGATGGGAGCACAACAACCACTAATGAGTTTTCATCTCATTAATTGTTCTTCCCATCTTTTCATCCGTGGCATCTGTTCATAAATGAAATAATGATCTTTTAGACAATGGCTATAATCAGGCAGGAAGACAAAACAAAATGTCACTCTGTGAACGAATGTTACAAAAATCATTATAATAGTGAGTATTTAAGCAATAAGGCAAAGCCGTCCTCCTGTATAAAAAAACATAGCGTGAGGCAATTAAAACCCTTTTTTATTACAAAACAACTTATATTATTTATCGTAATAACTGGTTTCCTACAGCGAACACAGCGAAACAATTCAGGTTAGGTGATAATTATTATAACCACTATAAATCCATTTTGTGTACGTCGAAATATACCTTGCTTTTTAAAATCAGCTGTTTATCAGCGGCTCTACAACCTAGCACGTTATCGCACTGTCTATCAAAAATATGTAGCGAGAAGATCAGGGTAGCTCGCGAGCGGCCTGGATGCTTAAAATCCATGCATAAAAAAACAGCCTAGCTCGCGAGCGCACTGCCTATCCAAAATCCATGCATAAAAAAACAGCCTAGCTCGCGAGCGCACTGCCTATCCAAAATCCATGCATAAAAAACAGCCTAGCTCGTGAGCGCCCTGCCCATCCAAAATACGTAGCGAGAAGATCAGGGTAGCTCATGAGCGACCTGTTGGTCCAAAATCCATTCATAAAAAACAGCCTAGCTCGCGAGCGCCAACATGCATAGTGAGAGGATTAAGCTAGCTCGCGAGCGCGCTGCCTGGACAAAATACGTAGTGAGAAGAAAAGGGGCGCTCGCGAGCTACCTTGTTCTTCTCAGTATGTATTTTGGATGGACAGCGCGCTCGCGAGCTAGGCTGTTTTTTTATGCATGGATTTTGGATAGGAAGTGCGCTCGCGAGCTACCCTGATCTTCTCGCAACGTATTTTGGATAAGCAGTGCGCTTGCAAGCCAGGCTGTTTTTCTCTGTGTGTTTTGCACATACGATGCGCTCGCGCTCTACGAAGTTTTATACGTGTGTTATGAATAGGCAGTGTGGGTCGACGACAGTTGCTTGTGATGTTTTTTTTTTAATGTTAATTTGAGCTTTAGTTTTACTTAACTACAATAAGAATGTTTACTGTTTTTACAAGCAGCTATTTACATAAGTCCGACAGTATTATAAATTTTTATTTATTTTTGTCTCAGGGCAACTAGTTTCAAACGAGTTTTTTTTAATATTTTTTTATGCGAGCGGGCGAATCATATTTTTCTGGAATGAAGAACGGCGAGCGGCCGCTCACTAATGGGAGCGAGCGAACCTTATGATTCCCGCTCTTCTTGCCCATGTCTAAAATGTATCCTATAACAAATTTTATAAAAAGGTTCTCATTTTCAATCTCTCACTATAGAGCGTTACTTTTTCACTCCATAGTGAGACGATGGTGGTTAGTGAGTTGATGTTAGGTGCGGATAGCTTGGATGATTTTTGTACCGTGTTTGTTTTCTTGCACACTTTGCACCGACATTGCGATTCATCGATGTAGGCGTTGGACGAAAATCGACAACCATGTTTACCTCAAACAAACATACGAATAATAATATGTTGTGTAATATTTATGAAGTGATCTGAATAGTTTATAGATTAAATAAGTACAAGTAAGCTTAAAATTAATTGCAGCAGCTTCCATGGTATGTTGGTACGGGTAACCAGTGGATCACACATCGCTGCCAGACTGATATCGTTATTGACCGCATGGTGTACTGTTGATGTCTGGATTTCTGCGGGACGACACCAAAATATCCAGGACCCTACAGGAAGCAGTTTCATTTGGAATGCTCAACATCTGCGTCACCTATTTTCCCTTATATTGTCGGAGGGAATGTCCCCGAATCCTCTTTTATTGTAGGACGCAAACGTGAACCGAATTTCTGAAAGTCTGCGAAATCAGAGCCGGTGCACCGTTCACACTCCGAGCAGAATCGGCTGCTTGACAGCTCAAGCGCCTCGAAGTGCTGCGACTCATTGATCAGCACCTGAGCGAAATAGCGCCGCAGAAGACGCTGACGATGTTTCCGAGTTTGCCGCAGTTATCCGACTTTATGCAGATAGGACCAGACCTGCTACAATGCGCCTTATCCGTTGCCGAAATATTTTCCCTAGTGGACGCGGAGCTGGACAACATATTAGTATACGTGAACCGTTTGAACAACGAATAATGAATTACGATGTAATTACCGCAACAGTGGATAGTTACGGTTTAACAGAACAATCCAGCCGAGAGGATAAACATGGACAGAACTTTTTCTTTGACAGAACTTTGGTAGCACCGGGAAGCCGTTTCTGTTCGAAACTATTATTGCGTAAACGGGATGCTAATAATAGGCTCTCGAGGGCCGCATGTGGCCCGTGGGCCGTAGTTTGGAGACCCCTGCTATAGAAGATCGCGCCCTCGATCACGCCCTGCAGGACGTTATAGGTGCTGGTATGTGGCGACTTTCGACAGATACTGCCAATCGTTTTGTTTGGTACCAATATCCAGGTCCTGCAGCAGTGCATCCGGCGGAGCATGCTGGGGGGCAAATTTAGGGTATTGTGTTTGTGAAGGATCAAATCCTATACACTGCAATGTTTGTTATAAATAATATTAGCACACGAAAAAATCTTTTACAGAGGATACAGAGGATTACACAGGACAAAGGAATGACAAAATGATTATTTGAAGTGCAATTCTTATATCGTTGAAAAGACGTATATGTCCCAATAAACGTTGCGTTGCCCTGTAAGCGGGCCATTTTAACTAGTAAAGACAACATAAGCTCGACAAAACAACTTACTATGGACAGTTTCATTAAGAAAAATATTCATTAAGTAAAACAATATAAATATGGTACAACCAATGAATTATTGAAATTTGAAAAAAATAAATAAATATATTGAATTAAATTTGAACATCATAGCCGCTATCTGTGTCTTATGTGTCTTTTAAAAATATTGCTGTCTAAAATCCCTGAGTCCCTAATTAGTAAAACTCACTTAAACATTTCTTTAGTCCTTCGATTTTCGATTGCAACCGTTGTAAACTACATAAGGAAGAAGCTGTCCATCAGCACAAATTCATCAAAGGGTAAATCTTTCAAAAACTACTTCTTGATAATCTCCTTATCGTACCTTGTAACGAAGACTTCTACACCGATAAACAAGTACGTCTGCACTATCACCAAACATATGATCATATTGTGAGATGATTACTTTAAAACGATATGAAAAAATGTTACAAATTTCTAACCATTAAGATCGATTTTATACGATTTTCTATTTGACAAGCAACGGAGTTACATTCGCTGTCAAAGACATTGAAAAAAGTGGCCAGCAACTTCCATTCGCATAGCGATCTTATAATCGTGCGACTATAGTGCACAACTCCAATCCGCAGTTACACATCCGGCAAGACTTTTATTGTATGCAACTGAAAACGGTAAAACAAAAAAAAATGTGAGGAGGAAAGATTGAAAAAAAAATCACAATGTCACTCACCAATGTGTAACTAATGGCTCATGTGTATTGCTATGCAACATCCCATGGTCATTTTTGTATGACATTCGATCGCTTCTTTAGTAACCCGCATAGCAATACAATTTGGTTCGAGGTGGTTCGAGAAACTCCACAAATTAACCATCCACAGACCTAACTCTTCTATGCTTCTGCAAAAGGTACCAAAATGAAACAAAACAGGTCATGTAACGAACTGTGTGAACACTTTTGATTAATAGATGTCAGTTACTTAGAAACAGTGAAATACATTTAAGGGCATAACGCTTCAGATAAAATAACGTAAGACACCTGACAAGGTAAATGATGCGCTTTCGGAAGATCCGAAAGTTTTGGGGCATAAACCTCAGATCGGCCAGCAACTGCCTACAGAACCATTCGTTACAGATAACCTAAAAATATGAAATAAAATAAATTAGTTACACGGCACAATGCTTAATATGGCGGTAAGGATATTGATGTTATACCCCCTTCTAGTTGTGGCTTTGCTAGCAATAAGAATGTTTTTTGTGCGATTGCGGAAGAGCCTTCGCCTCTTTTTAGCTGTCAGTTCATTTTAAGTTTCTACGTTTTCTATAACAACATTTTCTGTCTCGATAGCATAGTATGTCCGAGTTCTTTTCTCTATATTTCCTATTGGGCGATGTCTGGACTCATGTTGAATCATATCGCACACATCACATATCTAGTGTATCAATCTGGAAGACACAAATATGCTTTTTTGTTTGTTTGTATTCCCGTCCAGACCTAATCACAACGAGCGATAAGATCGCATATGAAACCACTTCTCCAACGGCAATAGCAATAATACCAACACGGAAAGCACTCTAAGCACACATAATAAGCACACAACAACAATATCACTGCTAAAATTGAATAATTGCAACAATAGAACTATACCCTGCATCATTGAAACAAAATTGTCCACAAAGGTGCATAAAGTTAATGAGAATTAGAAAACACACTTGTTATCAAAGTCTTTTGCGCCATGTCTACATTATTTGGTAAAAGTAAGGCTCAGCCCTCTACGTTACGCTAGCGTTACGCGTAACGCCTGTTTATCTCAAACCCAAGCAGCATTTTTTGAACACCTGTTTTAACCGTCGTGGATGAGCAAATCGATAGATATTAATGTCTAATGATCTAAACCTTCAGCAATCATTCGTAAGGTTTAGATTCATTGATAATTCATTAGAATAAAAAAGTAATTATATGACTTGTACCTTACTACTTATGATATCCATTAGTGTTATAGCAACTTTAAAAATATTGCTTAGCCACCTATTGGAAAAATTATGATATTGAAATCATAATAAATGTTTAAATGTTTTTGTTAACCAAAAAATGTAAATGCATTTATTAACATTTGCAAAAATGTAAATGCATTTATTAACATAATCATTGTCCTAATAAGAGTGTTTTTCAACTAAATGCAATGATTTAGATGGCCACGAACATAGACTTGATAAAAAAAATATTTTTCATATATTTCACTAAATTAAAAATATTTTACATATTTTTTTATGTTATACTTATTGGAAATATTACTCCAATTTAAAGTTTCAAGGGTTTTTAGATTTTTTCTTGAATATTTGTCATAAACTATATATATTACTTGTGTTTTTGAATTTAATATCCTAGATATTGGTTAATCTTAAAGCAATTTTTTTATTTGCATAGCAGTTGAAAATATTCTTTGTTAAAATAATGCACTCTGGTTGGTCGCGTGGACAAAACTACAATAAAAGTGCTGCTTGGGAATATTTCAAGGCATGTAACGCTTCTCCTGTGTAACGTAGAGGGCTGAGCCTTACTTTTACCAACTGTGGAATAATGGTTTACCATTGTCAGGCGTGATGCTACCTGGCATGAATGTAATGTTAAGTGACAGGAGGTAGGGTATAAAGTAAGTTGCTATGTTGAATAAAATCTCTCTCAGCGTTCTGAACTCTACCCCTCAAGTGTGCTGCGTTACTTCATTGCGATTCTGCTAACAGGTTTTGGGCCCAGGCGAAATGGTCGACTCCCAGCGATTTATTGTGCAAAGGTAGACGAACCTAGTAGAAAACTACCAAACGTGGAGGTTTAAAATGCAAATGCTCCTCGAACGTGATGAGCTGTGGTGCACAATAAGTGAAGAAAAACCAGAGCAAGTGACGCCTGCGTGGAGCCTAAAAGATTCGCGTGCTCGTGCGACAATCGGTTTGTGTGTAGATGATAACCAAGTGAGTTTAGTGCGAAACGCGGCAACGGCAAAGGATGCGTGGACTGTGTTGAAAGAGTACCACGGGACGGGGTCGGAGGTGTACCTGCTAAAGCGGCTTACGCGCCTGGAATTAGCGAAAGGAGGCGACATGGAAAACCACCTAAAGACGTTTTCCAATATCGTCCAGCAGATAGCAGATTTAGGAGAGCCAATACCGAAAAAATGGCAAGTAGCCATGTTATTGTGTTCTTTGCCGGAATCGTACGATCCTTTAACGACGGCATTAGAACAGGTTTCCGCCAATAATCTCACATTAGAGTTGGTGAAGAGCAAATTACTTGCTGAAGGAGAGAAGCGACGTGAACGCGCGTGTAGTGGTTCACAAGAGAACAAAGTATTTCGTGTATCGGCGAGCAAATACAAAAGGTCTGAGCGAGACACTAATACAAGTGTAGTATGTTACCATTGCACAGTGGGCATCGGCCATACAAGCGCCGGGATGAAAATCAATTCCTCGTGCTATTGTAGTTTTTCGTCATTCTATACAATTGCTCTTACTATACAGGGCAGTCGTATACTAAAATCGTCAAGACAGCGAATTAGAAATAATAATTATCGCTCACAAAATTGTACTAATACGTAGTAGTCAACAGCATTAACAACAATTGTTAGGAATTAATACGAAGGCGGAATAAGTTTCTTACTGAAAATGAATTTTTAAAGTATTAGGCACTAGAAAAGTTGTGTTTTTCATGGTTGGGTTTGAAAAAAAACTGATTCCTATCTTGCGACCTTTTTTGAACTGTTTTTCTGCTCCTCAGCTTTGTTTTTTGCCTGTTTGTTTCAAATGCCCGTTTATGACAGGTAGTTGGATACTGGTGGTGTATGGCTCATACAACACGTCAAAATCGCTCGCGCTATTTTCAACATAAAGTTCAATAATTTTCGGGGTCGCAGATGGTCGCAGCTAATTTTAACGACAAAACTTAGGAAAAATGTTGATCTTTCCTATGATATACGACTCGCGAGTGAAATCGAATCGAATCATAAAAAAATCACTCTCCAAAATGAAAATATCCAAAAATTCAGCTGTGATGTTTGGTTTTCAATCATTTATGGACTTTAAAAACAAGTTTTTGCCAAATATTCATACATAACATCAAAGTATGACGAAAAACCTTTCCAACAACACATTAATTATCAAAATCTAACAATCATGTACTTAAATATTATGGTTTATGTTCAATCGAAAAATAGCTCAAATTTGGGACAAAAAACAAAAAAAACTACAAAAAAGTTTGTAGTTTAGCACAGTACTATAGCACAGTAAGTTTAAGATAAAAACGTAAAATATTTTGGTTTCAACTAAGTTTAAGTATCTATTTTAAGAAAATGTTTATGGTGTTAACCTGCGACAAAGTTGGGTTTCCGATTTTTATACAGGCGTTTGCCCAATGTGCATTGTGGCAAGGCTGGCCACATGAAGCGAAATTGTCGTTTGTTGAACCGTGCTCAAGCACAAAGCAAAGGTGAGAGCGGTAATTCGGCGAAAGTCGCTCACAGCGAAGCGGCAGAATCGATGGCTTGGATGACAAACAGTGCTGCGCCAGGAAACTGGTACGTCGATAGTGGTGCATCGCGACACATGACGAGCGATAGAACTTTCTTTGAAAGAATGGAGAGTTGCAGTGAAATGCACGTAACACTAGCCGATGGTGGAAAAGCTAAAATCGAAGGCGTTGGTTCCGGGACATTAGTGTAAAAGTGTGTGAAGTGCTATACGTACCGAAATTGGCAAGCGGACTAATATCTGTAAGCAGTTTGGTGAAAAAAGGCATGCATGTGGTGTTTCATGTGAATACATGTGAAATAAAGCTGCGGGACAGAGTGATAGCCGCGGCGGAGGGGTGCGGAAATTTGTACAAGCTGAGCAGCAGCGTGGACGCTTTGGTGAGTACAACCGCTAGAAAAGAAGACGCTTGTCTACATTTATGGCATAGAAGGCTCGGGCATCGCGACACACAGATAATTCAGCAACTTTTTAATGGTGATTCAAGGCTGAAGGAGTGCGGTGTTAAGAGTGTGTGTGTGAGTTGCTTAGAAGGAAAAATGGCGCGATCGCCATTTAAGCGGCTAGATAAAAGAAGTGAAAATATTTTAGATATTGTTCACACTGACGTATGTGGTCCCTTTCCGCATACACCGAGTGGTAATCGCTATTTTATCACATTTATCGATGATTATTTGAGGGTGGCGTTTGTGTATCTCATGAAAAATAAGTCCGACGCGGAGAGACTTATACGAGATTTTGTAGCCTTTTGCAAAACCCAGTTTGGCATGGTTCCGAAAGCCATACGGTCGGACAATGGTGGAGAGTACACGGGAAAGACGCTACAAAATTTCTACAAAAATGAAGGCATCGTGAGCCAACTAACAGTGCCATATTCGCCACAACAAAATGGTGTCGCCGAGCAAAAAAACCGGCACCTACAAGAAATGGCATTGTTCATGTTGCAAGACGCACACATGGATATGAAGTACTGGGGCGAAGCCATTCTCACTGCCGCATACACTCAAAATAGACTACCATCGCGTACAATTGGTATGTCATCGTTCAAAAAATGGTTCGGTAAAAAGCCATCTTACGACCATTTTAAAGTGTTTGGGTGTGAAGCGTGGGCACAAATACCAACAGAAAAACGAGGCAAGATGGAGCCCAAAGCAAGGCGATTGAGACTAGTTGGCTATTGTGTTCAAGAGAAAGCGTACAGGCTTGTGGATACGAGCTCCGATCGTATAGTGATTAGCCGTGACGTTATATTCAACGAAGCGTCTGCATCATCCGAGCAAGGAAATAGTGGTCCGGCTGAGGTGGTTGAAATCGACGTTGATTCCAACCGATATCAACAATTTCGACCTGATGACGTTAATGGTGAATACAGCCTTGATTATGTTGATGACGAATGCAGCATTGATGACGTTAATGGAGAACGTAGCCCTGATGACGTTGATGACGAATGCAGCCCGACTGACGAGCAGGAGGAGGAATTCGATTCGGCAGAAAGTGACGAAAATTCTGCATCGAGTTCTGATGGCCAAGACGAACCTGCTGCAACCTCTTCAAAACGCTCAACAAGAGGTAAACCACCAGCTAAATTTTCTGATTATTTTTTAGGTCTGATGAAGACGAGTTTCGATGAGCCAGTGTCCTATAATGAGGCTGTTGCTTCCGAGGAAAAGGAGGAGTGGATAGCTGCTATTCATAATGAGTTTCATTCCCTCGAGAGCAACAACACGTGGGAGCTCACTTATCCTCCACCTAACTGTAACATTATCGGATGCAAGTGGGTTTTTAAGAAAAAGTTGGACGCGAGAGGAGAGGTTGAACGTTATAAAGCGAGACTTGTTGCACAAGGTTTCGGACAGAGAAAAGGATGCGATTATGAAGAAGTTTCAGCACCAGTAGCAAATCAGTGCACGTTAAGAGTATTACTAACCATAGCAGGGTATAAGAAACTTTACGTAAAACACTTGGATATAAAAACAGCATATTTATACGGAACGCTGAACGAAACGATATACATGTATCAACCACAAGGATTCATAAAGAAAGGAAAAGAAAAGTTAGTTTGTCGCTTAAAGAAAAGCATGTATGGACTCAAGCAAGCTGCAAGAGTCTGGTATCAAACGATATCCGGTATATTGATGCAAACAGGATTCGATCAATGCATAGGAGATACATGTTAATTCAAAATGAGGCGTAAAGATAACATAATATATTTGCTTATATACGTCGACGATATGATCATAGCAGGAAATAATGAGGAAATGATCAAAGATGTTGTTAAATCAATTAGCAAAATTTTACAAGTATCATCCTTAGGGGACATTAATTGGTTTTTAGGGATGCGTGTAATCAAGAATAGAGACGGTTTTTACAGCTTGATACAGGACAGTTTCATACAAAAAATAGCATCCCGTTTCAATTTAGATCAGGCAAGAGATCTTTGCACTAAGAATATTGTTAAATTAAAATATTGTGCTTCAGAGAGAATGTTAGCCGATTTATCAACTAAACCTCTAGGAGCACAAAAGCTTAAGGAATTATCGATAGGATTAGGACTCGTTAATGTAGGATCCGATCGAACAATATATTCATGAGGAGGAGTGTGGAATAATGGTTTACCACTGTCAGGCGTGATGCTAGCTGGCATGAATATAATGTTAAGTGACAGGAGGTAGGGTATAAAGTAAGTTGCTATGTTGAATAAAATCTCTCTCAGCGTTCTGAACTCTACCCCTCAAGTGTGCTGCGTTACTTCATTGCGATACTGTTAACATAAACGATGTGTCAGAGAAATTCGAGATACGCAATATTTTTTGGCTGTTTTCGGTCCCCATTAACCGTGTATCTCGGGGACCGCCTGTATTCAACTCAGCTATGCTATAAAAAAAATTATTGAGGAGAGCACACTGCGTACCCAATGTTGACCGTAGAGTTGGCAACCAGATTTACACACGTAAGTTGGTAACCGGCATACCCGGGTATTCCACACGTTTTGATGCAAAAAATTAACGATTTTCAAAAGTAAACAATGCTCTCTATATTTTAATGCTGTAAGCAAGTAATGCCGACCATATATTCTCTTCCATTTCATTTATTCATTAAGTTTTTTCATTTTATTATGAAAATAACGGTCAAATCGAAATTTGGAATCGCTTGAATTTGACTCGAAAATAAGCACAATACGAAAAGAGGATGAAGAGAAACCTCATTCTCCATACAAAATGTATGGAATATCCGGGTATGCTGGTTGCCAACTTACGTGGTAAAGTTTAAAAAAAATCAAAATAAAATACTTACAGGCTGTTTAAATTTACAACTTATGCACCAAAAAATCATAATTAAAAGTTGAGAGGCTATGGAAAATTTCAGGTTAATAAAAGCAATGAATCAAAAGTTATTGCAGTTCGAAGTTGAAAAAAATACCCGGGTATCCGGTTGCCAAGTTCAAGGTTAAAGAACGATATATATATCTATATATATATATATATATATATATATATATATATATATATATATATATATATATATATATATATATATATATATATATATATATATATATATATATATATATATATATATATATATATATATATATATATATATATATATATATATATATATATAAATCTCGTGTCACGGTGTTCGTTGCGAGCAAGCTCCGAAACGGCTGGATCATTTTCAACGAAACTTCAACGAACTTGCACACACATTATGGTGGTATGAGAATAGGTTTTGAGACTTAAAAATCGTTCAAATATTACACTAAAATTAATTTAACAAGTCCCATTCCCCCCATTCTATAGAGCAGGATTGTTGTTGTGTTGTATACATCACTTTGACACTTGGTGTAAGGTGGCTGGGGGTTTACACTCGATGATCGGATCCTGAGGGGATACGGGCACGATACAAATATCCCGAGTAAAAAAGCAATAGGGTAACTGTACCAGTTTTCGGCAGTGTACCTATTTTCGGCAGGGTAACTAAAAACGTGAAATTCTGCACAAACGCGGTAAAAAATTTCACAAAATACAATTTTGTAGTGAAAGTGTACTTATTTGATATTCACATACGAAGTTTCACACCATTTCATTACGTATTTTCCAAATATCAAATAAATTGTGCTTTTCTCGGCAGCTTTGCTGTCAGCCAATCGTTCGGCAGGTTTTGTGATTAAGAGAATCAGAACAGTAAAACAATGAAAAAGTGGTGTATATTAAAGATTTTATGCTTATTTAATTTATTCTAACTTGTTCGGAATTTTAAAATCACGATAAACAGGTTATTTTTCACTTTAAATGCTGCCGAAAATAGGTACACAGTAAATGTTCATTTTTGACAGCTCAATGTTGTGGGCTCCTGCCGAAACTCGGAACAATAACACACTTTGAATTTGGCTGAATATTCCTTTTAAAATTGATCAGAACACTACAATGCGTATGTCGACACATAATATGACCTTTCTTGTACCAAATATCACCAATTTTACGACAAATAATGCTCTAAATTAAGAGAAAAACAAATATTTGTAAGCCAGTTCGCATCGTACGCTATAACCATCAAACTGTCAATGGCTGCTCTGTTTAAACGTCGCATCAAAATGGCTGTCAAAACGGACCAAATAAGCAACATTTAATTAATAATTAAAGTGCTTTTTAACACCAATCTTAGGAAAGTAAGATTGTTAAATTGCTTTAAACATTTTTATGTACATATTCACATTGATACAACCATTTTCTGACCCGTATTCGCGCTGCCGAAAATAGGAACACAGCCTGCCGAAAATAGGAACAAACTGCCGAAAATAGGAGCAAAATCAATGTTTGCATTTTCACGAATATTTATGAAAAAGGGCTTTGAAACGGCAAATAAAAAATATTGTAACATACTATGATAGTTTATCAACCAGAATAACAACACTTTCAAGAAAAATAATGAAAAATATTGATGTGTGAGCAATTTTTGTGAAACTGCTGCACTAGCCTGCCGAAAACTGGTACAGTTACCCTAATGGAATATTTTAGTTTTTTCGGAACAACTTAGGCTGCGTTATATATAACTTAGGCTGCGCTCTGGCACCAATCGAACACGACATCCGACTCGAACAAACCCATATAATCATATGGAGGTGCACTGTCAGACCCGGCGCTCTAGCACCAATCGAACACGACATCGAACATGAAAAATGTATGGGATTTGACATGTTTGTCTTGTTTGTTTGTTTGTGTCTGACAGTGCACCTCCATATGATTATATGGGTTTGTTCGAGTCGGATGTCGTGTTCGATTGGTGCCAGAGCGCAGCCTTATGCACTGGAGTCTCTCCGATAGTGATTCGATAAGGCTTACGCTCATATTTAGCGGTCTTACAAGTCTCGCATAGCTTTATAAATTTTTTAATCTTATGCTTCATTTGCGGAAAGTAGTATTTTCTCTGAATTGCCTTTAGATTCTCCCAAAACCCTCTGTGTGCCTCATTGTGGATTTTTTCTATTATTATGTCTTGTTCATGAGCTTCCTTAACATCTTCTAACATGTTTTGAGCAATTTTTATCTTAAATGATTTACATTGATTAAAGTACTGCTTATAAACTTTTTGTAATGTGGGTATGGGCATTGTGGGGCAATGGATACATTTCACTTTCTTTAAATCCATGGAGTTTTGGAAAATTTCAATAACTTGTTCTTCTGTAAACTGTGTCTTGCTTATGGTTCTTCTCTGTGTTCTAGGGTACACGCGTTCTGTTGTATGAGCTTCAGTCGAGGAAATGCGAAGTATAATTTGATTGGAAAAATGGTTAACTGGAAGTAGGGTTATAGGAATGAATTCGCTATCGTCTGTGTTGGCAGAGTGAATGGTAGCGTCCGTCGAGAGATTGTTTTCGTTTACGTTCACTTCTATGCGTGACAAAGCGTCAGCTACAACATTTTGCTTTCCAGCTCTATATTTAATGTCGTAATCGTATTCCTCCAAGGCAAGTCGCCATCCAATCAATTTACTATTTGGAGTTATTAGATTTAGTCCATACGTTAAAGGCTGATGATCCGTGTATAAAGTAAATTTTCTACCAAACAGATATGGTCGAAAATAGCTACAACTCCACACAATTGCTAGTAACTCCTTCTCGATGGTTGAAAAATTTTCTTCTGATTTTGATAGTGTACGCGATGCGTATGCAACAGGTTTGTCATTACCTATTGGCCCTTGAGATAATACCGCTCCTATGGCGTGATTAGAGGCATCGGTAGTGAGGATAAATGTCGTGAAAAATCGGGTCGTTGCAAAATCGTGCCACATGTTAGGATGCTTTTGAATTTTTCAAATGCTTCGATGAATTCCTTGGAATGCACTATAGCCTCGCCCTTTGTTAAACAATTCGTCAATGGCTTAGCGATTCGAGCAAAATCCTTTATGAATTTCCTATAATACCCTATTGCACCAAGGAAACCTTTTAATTATTGTTCCGTTGAGGGGATCGGTCATCGTTTAACAGCTTCTATTTTATCAGGGTTCGGTCTAATACCCTCTGCTGTAACAATATGCCCTAAGAATGAGACCTCATTTTGCAAAAATTGGCTTTTTAGTAGTTGAATTTTCATGTGATATTCCCTCATGCAAATGAAAACTTTTCTAATATTTTGAATATGTTCCGTAAGACTTGTGGAATAGACGATAATATCATCCATGTAAACCAAGCATATTTTGCCAAAGTATTTCCTCAAAATATTGTCCATTACACGTTGGAAAGTAGATGGTGCATTACGAAGCCCAAATGGCATTCTTAAAAATTCGTAATGTCCGTGATCTACAGAAAACGCTGTTTTAGAAATATCATTTTTATCTATTTCAATTTGGTGATAGCCTGCGGCGAGATCCAAAGTAGAAAAATAATTTGAACGCCCAAGTTTGTCCAGAATTTCATTGATATTGGGAATTTTTTTTTTTATAAAAATATATTTATTTGCGTGTACAGATTAATTTCTATTTACTAGTGTGGATATTTACAACAAAAAAACTTTACATTTACAAAGAAGTGCACACTTAAGGACGACTAAATCTATCTCAACATCGTTGTTTCAACGATGTGGAAAATGTAGTTAGCAAACAACCTAAGAATAAATATACGTATTCCCAGACTAACTCCTGCTAGTTCTGGAAATCGCAGACTATTGAACAAATAGGGGCGTCCTGGAGCTATTGAAACTATTTCTTGCTGCAGCAGTGCCCAAGCCGCCGCTACTCTACTACAGCAAGCAAATTTGTGTTCCAGACTTTCCATTTGGGGACAAAACGAACATTGATTGGAAGCCCTTCTTCCCATCCGAAACAAGAGCTCTCCATGTGACACTTTACCATTTGCTAGCATGTATAGAGTAGCTCGTTGTTGTGCTGATAAATCAAAGCTTTGCATATTAGCCCAGATTCTGGTCCAACAAAGTTGTTGATTTTCATGTGCTACTTTGGCATCTGGTAGCTTGTCCACCAGTATGCGACGAATTTTACATGAAGAGGGGTTTACGACATATTCAGCGGGTAAATAGGCCAGTTGTCTCACCACGATTTTTAGGCAGGGATACCAGCTTGGAATGGTGTCCAGATTTGGCGGATTACCAGCTTGGACGATATGAGGCTCGCTGTATTTGAGGGAGCTGCACTCTGCTCGGTATCGGTTTGTCAAGAGGGCATATGCAGTTATTGCTGGTATGTGCAGGTTCAGTCCACCTCGCTTCCGTGGTAAAGCAAGTTGCTGCAGTGGAACTCGGATTCCTCCATTGCCATGCCAAAGAAATCCTCCTATTATGCTGGAGACTCTTGCCGTGTCTAATGCTCGAGCACCACATATTGAAGCCACGTACCATAGCTTGGGGAGCAGAAACGTGTTCAACAGTAGAACTTTTTGCACGATGTTTAAATTCCTCATGCGATGCAGCCAAACTAACGAGGCGAAGTGCTGGATCACGACATCCCAATTGTGTCCCATATCGTCACGGATATTATTAGAAAATAATATACCTAGCAGACGCAATCTTTCCACGGTATGCAGCCATGGAACAGATATCCTTGATGGTGTGGTCAGTCCTATGTCGAGCGCTGTGGTTTTCTGCACGTTGAGACGGGCTCCAGAGACACAGCCAAATGCCTCAAAGAGTTCTCGCACTCGCTCGATTTTGTCGGGAGATGTTGTCACCACAGAGATGTCGTCGGCATATGCATTGACCAGGTCATCCTGATCGCAACAAATACCTTCTAATCTTGTGATGAGGGGTTGAAGGTAGAGGATAAAAAGGTGCATGGAAAGGGGATCTCCCTGACGGACGGAACGAAGGATCGGGAAGGAACGAGAGAGGATTCCATTGATAAGGATACGGGAGGTGGACCGTTCACCAATTGTTCTTAAAAGTCCCACTAGCCCCGAATTGAAACCCCAAGAGAGCATGTTGTTGAAGAGAAAGTCTCTATTGACGCGATCAAAAGCATGTGAAAGATCGAAGGAGACAAGCTTACCACACTTTCGTTTCCTCTGCAAATCTACCAACCTCTCCTTAACGGAAAGAACAGCCTGAAAAATGTTGCATGGTTTATTACAACACTTTTGCGCTGTCGAGACTATCTCCCACCTACCGATGATGCCATCGATTCTGTGTTTGACAATCCGCGACAGAAGCTTGTAATCTACGTTAAGGAGTGATATAGGTCGAAATGCAGACATGGTAGTCCCACCTCCCCTTTTCTTAACCAGCACTATGACCCCGTCAACGAAACTTGGAGGAATCTCTCCTAAGAGAGCCTCATTGAGCACGAGCAGAAGCTCGCGCTGAATGGTGCTGAAGGCGCGGAGATAAAACTCTCTTGGTATTCCATCCGGGCCGGGGGACTTCCGCGAAGCTGATCTTTTAATTGCATCCAAAAGCTCACAAGAAGTGATCTCGTCCATGCAACGATTGTTGGTTTCACAGTCCTCGGGAATAACGCGTGTGCTTGTGAATGTGTTATCTGTAATTGTGTTGGGTGTATCGTGTGTCGTGTAAAGATTTGTAAAGAAGCCCTCAATATGAACATTTATTTCATGAGGCTCAGTTAAGTGCGAACCGTCATCTATTGTAAGCTTGTCGATCACCGTACGCCTTTTCCTCTGCTCCTTTAACTGGAAAGTTGAAATACTTTCGCCACATAGACGTGTTTCGTTTATGCGGGCGAAGTCCTCAGAAAAACGCCTCTGGAGCATTAGCATTTTTCTTTTCACACGATTGATATTTACTAACTCACATGGGTCAGAAAGATATCTCTCGTATGCGGACTTCAACTCTCTGTAAAGGAGTTCATGATGCAAGCGGAAACTTTGATAGCGTTCATTTGTTTTCCACCGGAAAAACGATTTTATTTTAGGATTCGCGAGCTCAACCCACCACTGTATCCACGAGCCGTAATTTCTTCGCTGTCTGGTCCAATAGTTCCACTTGCATCTGAACTCCCCCAGATTTTGTTCGGATAGCACGTGTGGTCTCAGTTGCCAATAGCCGTTGCTGCGCATACGACTCGGCGCGATTGGTAGGCAGAGACGAACGGTGAGAGCCTTGTGATCCGAAAAGGAAAGGACATGCATACCGGTCGCTCTTAACTGTGTTTTCAGTGAGGAAGAAACATAACACCGATCGATACGTGATCCAGAACCACTGGTGTCATAAGAAAACTCCACCTCGTTTCCTCGGAGAGCCTCCCAGCTGTCACACAAACCCATGTTATTTACCGCGTTTCGCAAAGAAAGGCTGAAATTCTCGCGCCCGTCACATCCTTCGATTCCAACACACAGTTGAAGTCGCCCGCGAGAATAACATGGTCACATGCATTCCGCAGATAGAATGGTAACGTTTGTTCGAAAAAATCCTCCCTCTCCGCTCTCCGCTGACTCCCTGATGGAGCGTAAACATTGCATAGGGTGGCATTACTCTCAAGCCGAAGACAAATTAGACGTGAATCCAAGCTGCGTTCAACATGAGAGAATTTTAGGTGGTCACGTAAAGCAGGTATGTCAAACTGGCGGCCCGCGGGCCGCATGCGGCCCACGTAGATAATAAATGCGGCCCGCGAGAATATTTTGAAAAGTGCTGTAAGCACTGCAAACCAAAAATCTGTTCTTACTATTTGCGTCGTATAAAATTATCGTATTTTACAAAAATTATTCATAAACAACGGGTTCTTGTTATAAGAAATGAATATACCACCAGAACATTTGGGACTTGGAAATTAGCAAAAACTAATGTTTAAACACGATTTATTACAATTTTTCTCTTAAACTGTCAAAAAATTGCAGGCACATATTATTTGTTATGCATCCAGCGATGGATAGCTCAGAACAGGCAGCTAGATTTCCCCTACCTCAGTGAAAAAGTAGGGTTGAGCGATATTTTCTAACAGAACTGCCGGTGAGAACGCGACAAATGGAAAATATCCTATTTCAATAATAAGGATAAAAGAAATAGCATGTGACTTTAAAAGTATATTAAACATTTTTTTTAAGAGCACAATGAAAACTAACATCACACATTTTTAAATAAGGAACGATTCCAGATTTGAAGCAAGGAGTACAAAAAGTCAATTTATTTCTTCTTCATCTTCTTCATTAGCACAATAACCGTTGTCGGTCAAGGCCTGCCTGTACCCACTAGTGAAGTGAGCTTGGCTTCCAGTGACTTATTGTTACTATAGCAGGATAGCCAGTCCTACGTATGGGAGCACGGTCTATTCGGGGCTTGAACCCATGACGGGCATGTTGTTAAGTCGTGCAAGTTGACGACTGTACCACCAGATCGGCCCAAAATTCAATTTGTTTAACAATGAAATATGTGTAGATGTCTCATGTCATTATTAAATGTGTAACTGCAGTTGTCATCACGATCTTTATGATGCTGATAAGATTTTTCTTTATACACTATAATTAAAATTAGAAAAAAATATAAGAAAGATTCAACATAGGTTTGAGACACGCGCGCGTACAAGTGGATATTCGGGATCTATTTGGGGTAATTAACAGTTTGCACACGGTCTGGGAGGTCACAACAGGGTTCACTCATTGATGATTGTAAGTGGCAAATTCCACATACAATAAATTAGGTTCACCTGCTTCGGAAGGTAGTGCCCTAGAGCCAATCATTGGCACTAGTGGAACTGGCAATATGCATGTCGCAGTTGTGTCCTGATAAGTGGTGCGCCAGATCCATTTAATGGTTGTTGGCGGGCTACGTAAAGGATGCTAGGCAATACCATTGTATTCGATGAAGTATGACCCGTTTTTTCTTGATGAAACTATGTTGGTCATCTTGGGTGTGTGTATGACTCGGACAGTTCCTCTGAGAGTTTTCCGATGCCACCACTTGCTCGTACAAAATATTTTAATATACCTATCAGAGTAATATTATCGTAAAGATACTTCCGTCCTTCTCAAACCTATGTTGGGGAAAGAGGTGGGACTCATCATAATGAACAATAATAATTTTACAGTATTTTATTTAAATATTGAGGTATATTTTTTCTTCTCAACTTTGCGGCCCGCGAATCACTGAAAATCTGTACTTGCGGCCCTCTGATGAAATGTGTTTGACACAGCTGACGTAAAGCAATCGCCGTACCCCTCTCCACCACGTTAACATTGCTAATAACATTGTATCCAGGAATCGAGAGATCTGCACAACACACTTCCTGAAGAAATATGATGTCCAAGTCCATCGTCCGAATAAATGTCCTGAGGGCTTCTAATTTTGTCGCATTAGATATTGCATTAATGTTAATAGTTGCTAAATTATAGCTACCATTAACACCACGATTTGTTTTGTTTGTATCCATTGCAACAAAATTAAAATCATGGTTGTGTAGTGGTGAGCCGCTTGGGAGGCCGACCAGGCTTGCGCTTGGTCACGCTCGTAAAGCTAAGTGTTGATGAACTTGAGGCGTCACTCTCGTTATCCGTCTCCGGAAATTGTTTGCGTTTTACCGCAAACTGTTCATCTAAGGAGCAGATGGGAAAGGAGGAGGAAGGAATTATGAGCGGTGCTTTGAACATTACCGCCGTGCAGTCCACTCTCAAGTGTTCGTTTGCCGTGGCGGCTAGAACGGTGGCATCAGTAGCGGCAGCGGCAGCAGAAGAAGCAGGTGCAGCAACAGGAGCAGCGGCAGGAGCAATAGCAGCAGCAGCGGCAGGAGCGGCGGCAAGAGCGGCGGCAGGAACAGCGGCAGGAGCGGCAGCAGGAGCGTCGGCAGGAGCAGCGGCAGGAGCGGAGGCAGGAGCGTCGGCAGGAACAGCGGCAGAAGCGGTGGCAGAGGCTGTGGCTGACGTAACTGCAGCATGCATAGCAACCACCGTAGTGCTTGAAGCAGAATAATTAAAATTCGCTTTTCTTGGGGTTGCTCTTCCCTGGCTTTTTTGTTCGGTTTCGGGCTTGACGGCCGAACGTTAGAAACCGGCACGATCGGGATGACCAGTCGGTTAGCTATTTTTGATGCGCCTGCTGGACGTTGCGGTGCTGTGTTTTGAGCAGCACTTGACGAGGGCGGTGTTGTATTAGTAAGCGTATTGATTCTTACCTTTCCTCTACGTCCGCGTCCTTTAGTGTTAGTGCCTGCCACTGATGGTGAAGTTGTAACTTCTGTTTGTGTGGGAGTCTGCCGTACGGCTCCAGCGTATGATTTTTCGTTGTTCCGAAAGTGACACACGCGGTTTTGGATGCAGCTGAGACCATGGTGTACGGCTTCATTGCAGTGACGACACGTTTGTTGTTGTCCTCGGTAGATCACCCCTGTCACCTCTCCGCACACAGTGATGAAAGATGGTATGGGCTTAGCCAGTTTAATGCGGACAATGCGCACACCCGACGGGATCCCAGCTAGCCGCGTTTCTGCGCCCCAAACGCCGGGAACAATCGTGAGTACCTCACCAAAACCGCCCAGTTCAGCAACAACATCCGCGTCGGGAATCCCTGGTGGCAGATCGCGCACTTTCACCTCTGTCGCATCATCCACCATCTCGATTGCGATCTTGTGCTGCTTCCCCTCGTGCGTGACGAAGTGTTTCCCGTTGTGCTCGTTCACTATGGCCAATGCACGTTCGAGTGTTGGCATGGTAACATATACTGCACTTTGTGCAGTGTTCCGTTGCACCATCGAGACATCCGCGCCAGTTTTAAGAACGGTAAACAGAAAATCTGCCGTTTCGTCTAGCGTTGGTATAATAGGAGCTTCCGAATAATCGATACGGAAGGTGTTACTTCCGTACCGCTGAAACTTGCTCATGATGGCTTGCAAATTGGTCAAAACACGTCCTCTCACTTTGACGTTTACAAGCGTACTGATATTTTGAATATGTTCCGTAAGACTTGTGGAATAGACGATAATATCATCCATGTAAACCAAGCATATTTTGCCAAAGTATTTCCTCAAAATATTGTCCATTACACCTTGTAAAGTAGATGGTGCATTACGAAGTCCAAATGGCATTCTTAAAAATTCTTAATGTCCGTGATCAACATAAAACGTTGTTTTAGAAATATCATTTTTATCTATTTCTATTTGGTGATAGCCTGCGGCGAGATCCAATGTGGAAAAATAATTTGAACGCCCAAGTTTGTCCAGAATTTCATTGATTTTGGGAATCGGATATCTATCTTCAACAGTTTTTGCATTTAATTTCCTGTAATCAATTACAAGGCGCCATTTGGGAGTGTCATTCACCGCACTTTTCTTTGGCACAATCCATATTGAAGAAGACCATGGACTGTTGGATGGCCGAATTATTACTTGTTTTAACAGTTCTTGAATTTGATCCTGAATTTCCTGTTTATGGCAATATGGATAGCGATATGATTTACTGTATACAGGTAGTTCATCTGTGGTGGTAATTTTATGTTTAATTGCGTTCGTGAAGCTTAGTTTATCGCCCTCGTTATAGAAAATATCGTGGAACTCATTCAAAAGTTCTTTTAACTTCGATTGTTCTTCCTTATTCTAATGTGCCAAATTAACCTTATCAGTCAAAGATTTCAATTTGACCATATCATTGACCTGTGAAGGTTTAATTATCTCAAAATTATTCAGCTCTACATTAAGTTTTTCTTGTGGGTTTAAATATGCTAAACTGCCGGTAATATTTTTTAATACAACCTGAGATTTATATTCGCTGGAATGATAAATGCCTGGAAGTAATACTATATCACCAGTAAGGTAAATATAATTGTCAATGTAGAAATCTCCCTTTGGGATAGAAGTAATGATTTCACACATAACTTCTTCATTACCGTTAATCGCTAGAGTATGAGTGTCAGGGTACTTCCTGTACATGCTAATAATTCTATTTTCAATTTTGAGTGTATTGGTTGAACAAAAACTTTCTGCGTCTAATTCCTGCAGCGTTTCATATCCTATTAAACCATCAAAATAGGTATGAAAATTAAAGATAAAAAAATATGCTTGTTTACCATTTTCAAACAGTGAAAATGATACAAACTGTGTTACGTGGTGAATGCCGTTCACATTATGAACACATAACGGATTGCAGGATTTTTTCACAAATAGGTCTGCCTTCGTAGGAGAAATATAATTCTTATTAGAACCCGTATCCACCAACAATTTGATTTCTATTCCTCTGTGTGTAACCGTGATGTAGGGTAAATAGTTCTTATTTATTACGGTTCGCTATGTGGGTGAGCGAAAGGAAAAAAAATTTGGTTATCGGTACACTGTAATTCCTCTGGGTGGAATTGCGGGGGACCGGTTGGAGCGAACATTATATTCTGGTAATTGTGAGAAGGGTGTTGAGCAACGCTTTGTCTGGTTCTATTTGAGCCTAACTCCATCGGTATCTGTTGAGAATACGCACCGGTGCGATTCGACACATCTTGTGATCTTGTAGAAGTATTAGTGTTTGCATTTGCCGTATTAAAAAAGGGACGAGTATTTGAGTGCGAATAATTTATCGATCGTGTCGATGTATTATTCGTTCTCTTTCTTCAGCCGATCTCCTCAATACACGCATCATACGCTTCGCGTAATGTGTTAGGCTTACGAGATCTCACTACCCCGCCGATAGGTTCCCGGATTCCACTCAAAAAAACATGAAGAGCATTGGCACGTTAATTTGCAATCCGATCCTCACGCACACTTATCTCACTTACATCAAACTGTACACTTTTAATAAGTTGGGTTAGTATTTTAATCACATCGTTATAGAAGGATTCTAAGGAAGCATTTTGCTTAAGATTGAAAAGATCAGCTAATAGCGTTTGACTATTTCTCTTATTGCTTGAAGCCACATGGGATAGAAAGGCGTATCTTTAACAGATAAGACAAACGGCATTAAATTATCTACTGAGGTTATGAAGGTATTTAATTTAAGTCTGTTACCACTAAAAGGCAATAGATCGCGAATCGCTAGGGGAATTTTCATCGATCGAACAATAGCGTCCGCTTCTGCTACCATTCTTGCCACAGCTTCGGGTTGCATTTCGGTTTGGGAAGAGGGGTTAGGAAGAGGATAATCTGAGTTTTGCATTTTCTCGACTTTATCACACACTATAATGTTTTAACTAACCTATCTGAACACTTCACTGATAATTAATACTTATTTTTAGTAACAGAGTATCTCTTTTACAGTACTTAACGATTTCCAGGTTATTGGTCGTGATGATTGGCTCGTGCCGTTTCTGCGAGCGGCTCGTAGTTGCTTCAAGCGGATGATTACCGAGTGCCGTCTCTGCGAGCGGTTTGTCGTGCGTCTTTGCTTTGAGCGTATGGTTTGGTTCGTTGACCGCGTGCGATGTGCCCACAAATCCCTGATGTTCCTTCAGTGACGGTTGTTAACACCGGAACACAAAACGCTTAGGTACTTGAACAGTTCGGCTGCGCCAGTTATGAGTCGGAGGAAAGATGAACTTGCATGCTCGATTTCTAAATCCAATCTGCTTTATTCTACAATTATCCGTCGCTAAACTTTTTCCTTACAACTACCTAGGCATCCTGATTTAACTATTACTACCAAACTATCATTATTATTAATACAGTGGTGTTCGTAACGCAATATTGTAATGGTATTCGTAACATATATATAAATATATATATATATATATATATATATATATATATATATATATATATATATATATATATATATATATATATATATATATATATATATATATATATATATATATATATATATATATATATATATATTTTTATTTTACTTTTTTACTTTTTCTTTCGTAAATACTATGGAGTTGAACAATCGCGAACGTTTCGGATATGATCTTGCGTGGGCTGAATATTACCGATGTGTTTGAATTACCGATGTGAATATATATATATATATATATATATATATATATATATATATATATATATATATATATATATATATATATATATATATATATATATATATATATATATATATATATATATATATATATATATATATATATATATATATATATATATATATATATATATATATCCGCATATAATCCGCACGATTCCAGACGATTCCAGACGATTCCAGACGATTCCGGTCGATTCCGGGCGATTCCAGCCGATTCAGGTCGATTCCGATTTTTCCGACGATTCCGAACGATTACGACGATTCCGGACAATTTCAAACGATTCCAGACGATTCGAACGATCCCGGGCGATTCCGACGATTCCGGACGATTCCGACGATTCCGGATGATTCCGGCAGATTCTGGAAGATTCCGGAAGATTCCGGACGATTCCGGTGGAACTAGCGATTTCTTCTCTCTGGAATCGGAATCGGAATTATACTTGCCGGAACCTGAGCGGAACTGTGGGTGCGATTCGGAGAACCCAACTATAGTTCTTTTTACACTCAAAACACTTTATTGTTCTCGTTTGCTGCTGTGGTTTTCGCTGACAACCGTTTGCACTAGAAAACGCTGCTGGTTCCGAATTCGAGCTGACCACCACACTGCCACTTTGATGCTTTGTCTCTTCGTCAAGCAGTCGACTTTTCACGAAATCGACAGTTAAGCTATTCTCCGGTATTGTTTCCAAAGCCGTCACGAGCGTTGCATACGACGAATTCAAAGTAAGAAGGAGATGGCAAATCACATCTTCATCGTCTATTTTTCCACCAGTTGCTTTGTAATCGCGCACCAACTTGTTAAATTCCAAGAAATGCTCTCGAAGCGAGCCACTTTGGTGTTTCAGCAAGCATCTTTTTCTTCAAGAACATTCGGGACGCTAAACTTTTTCTTTCGTAAATACTATGGAGTTGAACAATCGCGAACGTTTCGGATATGATCTTGCGTGGGCTGAATATTTACCGATGTGTTTGAATTTCCAAAGTGCAAGAGAAAGTGTATTCATTATGTTGGCCTATTTATATTTTTTTTATGATTGCCACTCACGCGAGTGGCAACTCACCCGCTACTCATCATTTCCTACCGTGCTCATTCTCACTTGACGAAACTCACTTTCGTCAAGTTATCATTTGACATCCAAGCGAAGCGTCAACAGGATGTATCCCACATTTATTTCGGAATATGTTTATCACGAACATATTCCAACTGCGAATCTGCTATACGTGAGATCAGTAAAAGTTTAAACTTCTTTTCATTTTTACTAAGATCATCACTATCTTTTCGTTTTTTCTGAATACAATCTGAAAGTCCTTTTTTCTAATAGAATTAACATTCTATATTTCCATGAAGCAAAGTTCGTTACATTTAGCAATGGAAACAACACAACTTTATCATCTTCCATGGTTCAACACCACCAGTTTTCACTGCATTGTCCGTTGAACAATAACTTCACAAAAAAAGCCGATATAATGATGATGATAAGTCCCACCTCTTACCCCAACATAGGTTTGAGAAGGACGGAAGTATCATTACGATAATATTACTCTGATAGTGTATTGAAAAAATTTGTACGAGCAAGTGGTGGCATCGGAAAACTCTCAGAGGAACTGTCCGAGTCATACACACACCCAAGATGACCAACATAGTTTCATTAAGAAAAAACGGGTCATACTCCATCGAATACAATATTTTTCCCTAGCATCCTTTACGTAGCCCACCAAGAACCAATAAATGGATCTAGCGCACCACTTATCAGGACACAACTGCGACATGCATATGGCCAGTTCAACTAGTGCCAACCACTGGCCCCAGGGTCTCTGGCACCAATGGCAGGCTCCAGGGCACTACCTTCCAAAGCAGGAGAATCTAATGTATCCCTTACATAGCTCGCCAAGAACCGACTAACGGATCCGGCGCACTACTAATCAGAACACAACTGCAACATGCATATGGCCAGTTCCACTAGTGCCAATGATTGGCTCTAGGGCACTACCTTCCGAAGCAGGTGAACCTAATGTATCTGGAATTGGCCACTTACAATCATCAATGAATGAATCCCGTTGTGACCTCCCAGACCGTGTGCAAACCGTAAATTTCCCCAAATAGATCCCGAATATCCACTTGTACGCGCGCGTGTCTCAAACCTATGTTGACTCTTTCTTATATTTTTTCTAATTTTAATTATAGTATAAAAAGAAAAATCTTATCATCATCATAAAGATCGTGATGACAACTGCAGTTACACATTTAATAATGACATGGGACATCTACACATATTTCACATTATACATTTCAACATATATGACGCACTTACGTTTGAAATCCGGCAAACTTCTCGCATTCTTAATTTCATCTGGTAGACTGTTGTACCGTTGAATCCCTTTGAAAAACAAAGAGTTTCTGGCACTTAGGGAATGCAAGTTGGGTACCCTTGGCTCATTTGCCCTGCGTGTGTGGTGCCGATGTATATCGGAACCCCGAACTATGCTCTCCCCCAGATACCCAGCCAACAGGCCCTTTAACATTTTATATATGAAAGTCATGGTCTGGTACACAATCAGCTGCTCTACTGACATCCATTGAAGAAAATTCAGCATAACCGCGGACGGCGTACGTCGACCGCACCCCAGAATTAACCTCAAAATCCGGTTTTGCAGCCTTTGAAGTCTTTTAATTTGACCTTTGTTGCCAAGAAACAAAATGGATGAGCAGAAGTCAAAGTGTGCCGAGATCAATGATTTGTAGAGATGAACTTTCCCAAAAAAATAGAGATCCTTCGCCAATCTACTTATCACTCCACACTTCTTTGCCACTTTAGCGATGACCCAGTCAATGTGAGCGTGGAACCTGTCGTCTAGGATAACTCCCAGGTATTTAGTCTGTCTAACTCTTTCGATTAGTTCCGAATTTATTACAATAGATGGAGGTTCTTCCAATACACCCGCAGACATCACCATGTAACAAGTCTTGTTAATGTTTAATGCTAGCTTGTTGTCCAGTTTAATGCCATCCATCCAGAGCGTTTAAATCTATATTAATCAGAGACTCTGCTTGCTTGATTTCTTTGTGCAAGATAAACAAAACAGTATCGTCGGCAAAAAGATTGATCTTACAAGCCTTCAAAACCTATTTCATGTCATTGATATACATGATAAACAAATTTGGTCCAAGAACACTACCTTGCGGAACATCAAGGGTGTTTTCTATAGGCTCGGATACAGAGCTACCAAATAAAGTTCTCTGAGTTCTTTCTTTTAAATAACTTTCGAACCAACTGAGCTCCCTCCCCACAATACCAAAACGCCTTAAGGTAGAAAGCAACAATGGCCTAGATATTGTTTCAAATGCCCGTTTTAGATCCAAGAAAACAGCAATTATCGATTCCTTCTTATCCATTAACACCTTCCACCTCGCTAGTGCAAGATTCAAAGCAGTCTCACAAGAGTGTCCTTGCCGATATCCTGTTTGATCTCGGATCAACAGCTCGTTTATGTTCAGAAATTGAACCAATTGCTCCTTAACTACTGTCTCAAGCACCTTTTCGAGCACATGCAATGGGGCAACATGTTTATGGGTCGAAAATCTTCCGCATTGGCAGCTCCGTTAGGGCAGGATACTTTAGGAATAGGTATAATCAATGATTCTTTCCATGATTTCGGGAAACATCCCCTCTCTAGTGATTGATTAATCACCATAAGAAGCTCCAATCCGATCACGTGATAGCAATCCTGTATGGTTGTTGAACTTACATTCCCTATACCTGCCGTTTTTGTCAGGTTGAAGCAATTGGTTTTTGTTGTACAAAAGTAATTTTCTGAAATCTGAAATGGCATTCACGGCTGTTCACAAAGAACGAATTAAACTTGTTGCAAATGATGGAGTCGTCAGACTCAATCACACCATTAAATTTTACAACTTAATTGCATGATTCATCAGGTTGTAACATGCTTTTGAGGACTTTCCATAACTCCTTGCTATTTTTATTGTGCTTGTTTATTTCATTGCTAAATAAATCGCTACGTCTATTTTTGAGATCCCTACTACAACTGTTTCTAAGTTTTGTATACTCAGACCATTCATTATCTGTATTCGTTCTAAAAATTTTTTTATACACTTTGTCTCTTTTCTGTTTAGCACGTGCAAGATCCAAAGTATACCACCTACTAGTTTCTCTAGAAACAATTGTCTTTTCTTTCGCCAAGGTACTCATTGCATGTTTCAATGTGTTCCATAACAAGTCAGCAGCCTCATCAAGATCAGATGCACCAAACTGCAAGCCTTGTGACACATTATTGCAAAGAGCATGTTTCGAATACACCTGTGGACATAAAAATAGGAACTTTTTTTTCTGACCCAAAAAGATAGTTCTTTTCATATTTTTTTGGTAGCCTTGAAAAGAGCTGATTAAGTGGTGGTTGGGTGGTGGTGTTGCTGTGTTCCATAGAGCGAAAACACATTCTAATGGTCAATGTGTTGACCATTATTTTCTTTCACTGCCTGGCAGCGAGTAGCCATATCCTTGATGAGATTCTGGCATCTTTCTGGAGGTATGCGTTTCCACAATTCCTCGCAACGTTTCCATAGCTCATCGGCTGAGGATGCATGCTGGTTCTTGAGCTTGTCCTTTAGAATTGACCACAGATTTTTAATCGGATTGAGGTCAGGACTCAATGCAGGCCACGGTAGAACTTGCACATCCTGGTTTGCCAAATAACACCTAACTGTTCGCGATGTGTGCTTTGAGTTGTTATCGTGCTGAAAGATGTAATGCTCTTCGTCTCCGAATGTTTCTTACAACATCTTACGACTAAGTATTTTTCTGTACCCTTCCGAGTTCAGTGTCCCGATGATACGGAACAAAGGACCCGGGCCGTGCCAGGAGAAGCAACCCCACACCATTACGTGGCCGCCTCCGTGACTAAGGGTTTTTATCGTGTTTTTCGGATGATACGTCTGATTGGGAAGGCACCAGACGTATTTTATGCCGTCCGAACCATCCAGATTGATTCTGGACTCATCCGAAAAAAATATTTTCATCCACCAAGTGATAGACGCAGTTAGATTTTCTTCGGCAAACTGAATGCGCGCTTCTACGTGGTGCGGCTGCAGCTTCCGAACCTTCCGTGGTCTCCGGGCACAGAACCCAGCCTTTCGTAAAAGTCGAGACACCGTCACCGACGAAACTTGCAATCCAAGCTCCTGCTTGATGCGAGTGCAAGTAGTGAAAGAGTCCGCCCTGACCTTTTCACCAATCTGCGCGTCAACGCTAGCCGTAGTTTTTCGCGGACGACCGGTTGATTTACCCGTATCCTCGCTACGAATGGCGTTGTCCACAAACGTCCGCGAACGGCCGAACGCCTTGCAGATTGTCTTTATTGGGACGTTCTCGCTAGACATGGGCAAGAAGAGCGGGAATCATAAGGTTCGCTCGCTCCCATTAGTGAAAGGCCGCTCGCCGCTCTTCATTCCAGAAAAATATGATTCACCCACTCGCATAAAAAATATAAGAAAGCTCCTTTGAAACTAGTTGCCCTGAGAAAAAAATAAATAAAAATCTATAATACTGTCGGACTTATGTAAATAGCGGCATGTAAAAACTGTAAATATTTTTATTGTGGTTAAGTAAAACTAAAATTCAAATTAACATAAAAAAACATCACAAGCTACTGTCGTCGACCCACACCCACACCCACCTATTCAAAACACACGTATAAAACATCGTAGAGCGCGAGCGCATCGTATGTGCAAAACACACAGAGAAAAACAACCTGGCTTGCAAGCGCACTGCTTGTCCAAAATACGTAGCGAGACCACCACGCAAACAATGAGACTCCAAATTTTGAGTGATTCAGGGCGAGGGGTATGAGGAAACTTGATGAAGCAAGGAGAAACGCGCTGCGATGAGAGTTCGCTTTCTGTTTTACACGCGCGCTTCACTAAACCAATACAAATACCGTGCTTTGACGAGCCGTCTGTGAATGTGTGTGTCTTCTTTCAGCGAGCTCAACAACTTGGAGCTACTCGTCACATCGTGTTGTCTCGCTTACACTACAGCATCGAACCATCGTTCCGTATGTCCCCCTCCTACGCGTACAAAACCACTAGTACAGCGCGACGCTTTGTCGGAGATGGTTGTGCACGTTTTGTTCTAAGTCCCGCGCGCAGTGTTTGTGCGTTGGTGTGCATTTCGTGCAAAGTCTCGTGCGCCGGTGTGTTTTGGTAAAGTGTGCAGTGAATAAACAGTATGCACAGCTGCACATGCAGTGCGTGGATCGACAGGTAAGAATTTGATGAACAAAGTCAACGCAGATTGTCGACAAGTTTCCCGCAGCCTGGCTCGACCCGGTACTTTATAGTATGACGCCATTCGTGAGTATGAAGGATTCTAAATGTGTACTTTAGTGTGTACTTTATGTTTCAATTAAGTGTTTAATGTAATAAAAAATGACCGTGTTTGTGTTTGTTTTAGAATAAGTGCGTATTTCCGATCGTGTTAATGTATGAAAGAAAGCGAAAAACAACAAGCTTTTGATGTGTTGGTAGCATCCCTCTCAACAATCTCAGAGAGAATCTGTATGGAAACCGTTTGCCTTGTTCTCGCCTTGATCTGGCCTTGATGGTATGGCTGTCACTCAGAGAACAAGGCGAAAAGAGCAACGATCCGTGACGTCACGCGCATTGCTTTACAGCGGCTCTGCGGTACGTTTCGGTCTGCTTCAATCCCCAAATCCCTGCATTATAAACCTCCCATATGGATACTGTCAAAATGAAAAATCCAAAGAAATTCGTGTGTGTACATTTTATTGAAAAGCTATTGTGCGTTGGCGTCATATCGTTGCATCATAAATCGGCTGTTTAATCATCATTGTTAGAACCCGGCATATTTGCTCTGCAACAACCTGTAAGTATAATCCAAACTATTAATAAGTAAAACTATACATTAACGATAAAAGTGACATATTTAATTACAATTTTAGGCTAACATGGATCGTCAAAGCACCGCCGAATCCGTTGTCTCCTGTTGCGCGGCTGCTGGAGGACAATGCAATTGCGCAGAGATAGCCCTGGAAAACAGCAAGGATTTACATACATTAAAGAACATAATTACTGACGTCATAATACAAAATGAGACGATAATCAAGTGGCAACAACAACACCAACCAAATGTACCTCAGCAAGAAGCACCCCAACAACAACAAGTACCGGAAGCCGACGAGGAAATTATCCCCTAGATAGCTACTAAGAAAGAGTTGGATGATCTGCAACAGAATTTAGCTATGGAGGATTATTTTAACGGTATAAGGCTAAAGCTGGAGGCTAAAATAAAGGCCACAGTAACGAAGGCACGACTTTATGAGGCCTTATATCTGATCTTCATTAGGTTGTTTCTAGTAGAATGTAGTTGGAGTGGAAGAGGAGGCAAAATAGCTTTTCGGAAGTACGATCAGGTGTTGCGGCTATTTGGTCGCATAGGTGATGTTGGTGAAAATAACGTTGAGAAAGCATTCCTTGAGAAATTTATTCAAGGAAATCTTCAGAATGCAAAAAACAGTTCAACTTTATCTGGTGTGATTAAAAGCGTGACTCGTGGTTCATTCATACGGAAGACCAAAGGACGGCGTAACAAAAAAATTTAAAATATAGTGTAGTTCAGACAAGTTTGTTTTTTATATCACCACACAATGATTGGCTGTGACGTTGTGAACTATGAATTAATATGAATAAACCAATGAATTACTTTATGCAACACATCTCGTATTAAGTGGTTTAGGAAAGGTACTTGAAAGAAATGATAATTACTGACTCAGAGTTATGCGTTTGTATCACATCCACGTCCCCTACAATCTACTTACAAACCACACACTACTTAGGTTTGATGCAAGAATGTTGAGAAAGGCAAGTGCCACTTCAAGCTGCATATCTTAAAAGAAATGATCTGGCAGGTGTATTGTTATAGTATAACCCAACCGCTGAAGAAATTATGTCTTTTTTAAGCAATTCGCTACGGTCGCAATGCGCTACACGAGGGATGTGATAATTGACTAAAACCAGTTATAATTTTCCTATTTCCAACGAGATTGATAACTCGCTTATGCACAGTTGCTCATCTAACTGAAATTGTAAACGTCCAAAGATACTGCTTCTAAAGCATTTTAAAACACGCGTTACTTCAAGGCACCTATCGTGACGGTCAAACGTGTTACTGTGCATCAAATACGCCACATACACAATGCAATCACGAGCACTATGCAAATAGGCCGAAGCATATTGTTGGGAACACTACGTTGAGAAGTTGCTTTAAGGGATGATTGACCGTATGTATGGAAAATTATTTCCGTCCTTAAAGCTCTGTTTGGTTAGCCACTATAAGTAGAGAAAACATACTTTAGTTAAGAGATAAAAAAGCTGTCACACTTATGCAACATAATCGATTTGCAAATCAAGATGCCCGGTTGTTGATTCGTACGTGTGTTTCTTAACGCGACATAATTTTGTTTCAGTATTGTTTTACACGCCATAACAATACATCCCAAAACAAAAAAAGATAAAAACTAAGTGTAGCCTTACCATAAACATATATAGCATATATCGTAGTTCCCAAACGAGGATATCGAATGGCAAATGTTAATGCTCTTGTAATGTGATAGTGGCCTGTACGGTACATACTGTACATCGAACAGCGTCGCGGTAGGTCAGTTTTTACTGACATGAGCCGAGGTGGAATAATACATCGATCGAACGGACTTTTCAGCACTTGATCGTCCAGGCGATCATAGAAACCTTTAGGAGGTTTCCCTTACTGGAAACGTTGGAGTTTAGAAGCCTTACCTTGGGTAGGGGGACATAACTAAACTCTTGAAATAAGTTGGAAGGCGAAGTATTAGGAAGTGTAACGTCCTATCTTGGCAGTCCGAACGAATCTGACTTGCCACGGTCGGAATTGGTTTTATTTATACTCAATAAGTTTCGTACATTTGGTTTTGGAATGTGTTTTTGTCCTAATTAAAGGTTATTGATATGAGGTGCAATTTATACATTGTATCGGAAGTGAGGTGTCTATCAATTTGTGCCTATGCTGCACTTTTAGTGTTTTTATAAAGGTTCTGGAAAGTTTCAACTGTTCTAGCCAAAGAACGAGTGCGTTCGTTGCTCTTTGCCTACACTGCGCTTTTAGCAATAAGTTGCTATGCGTCTGCTTTGCTGCAGTAACGCTTGAATTGCTTATGCTGCGCGATTCGGTTGTTTTCGATAAAATGTGTCACAATGGTTTTTTCTATGAACGGTATGGTCTAGGTATGTTGCTATGGAGTGGATTGATTTGCTGATGCAATATAATGACTGTGTTGCAATAATGTGATTTGATTTTACGGAGTGTGTTACAATGTGTCTATAGCTGATAGTGTGTATTATAATAAGTTCTGTATAGCAGATATGCTACACTCTGCACAAGGACGTGTCAGAATTGCATTGTTGTAAGGGTATTACCATACATTTAACAATTTACAGATAACTATTATAGAACATAAATGATAACATGTACATTTGTCACATACTTAGCTGCTTACTTGTGTATCAAGCGCTAACTGATTTTGAGATCTATAAGAGTTCCTTGAACCACTTTCAATCCAGAGCCGTCGTTTGCCCCTTAATTGGTTAGGTGTAATGGGGACATATGTCCACAGGTAGATCGACCATTGATTTTTACACAAATCAAACTATACGGGACTCATAAAACCTGAAAGTAGGTAACTTCTGCCCGTCGATTGCAGATTATGGTCACGGTCGCCATGTAATGTGATAGTGGCCTGTACGGTACATACTGTACATCGAACAGCGTCGCGGTAGGTCAACTGATTTTGTGTGCAATTTGTGGTGCAATTTGTGGTGGTACCGATGTGTTTTAATGGATTTAAAGTGTCAAGAAGGACAATTTCTGAATATTTTAACACATAACAGTTGGAATATGTTTTATCTTCGTAATCACAACCATTTTTACCATGAAATACATCAAATTTACGAAAAAATACATATTTTTGTGACTGCTTCTTTGTACCTATAATGGTGGTATGGTTCCTATAGTCGTCGTATTGTGTTCCTATAGTAGTGGTAAACAAAGATGCATCAAAAACGGTGTATAATATCAATGAAACTTAGTTTCGAACCTGATTTCGTATGAATAACAAGGATTACTGCCATAATATTGGTTTCTTGCGTAATTTGATCGTAAAAAAATGTATAAATTTGATCGATCAAGCTATTGACTAAAGTACTGCATTACACCTGTCGTCAACCCATACCCAGAATAGTTTACTTGATTTGAAGTCGATTTTTCACTCAGCCAAGTAAGCGAATTTTGACCTTTGTTTGATAAATTACTTACAGAAAACTCATTTTTGTTGCTTATTTTAATGAAAACAGTACGACATGTCAAAAATGTCGTCGAAAAAATTCAAAAATTACCTGTTTTTATTGATTTTAGAGCTAACCCCACTATAGGAACATGCCTGTTTGGTGTACCTATAATGGCACTATCGTAAAAAACACTTAAACATACGTAAATATGGTCAAAAGCCAATGAATTAGAATAAAACAATATCATTTGATAACAATTATGTTAAAAATTTTATAATTGCGTTGTTATGTGGTCATTTAGAACGTTAACAAAATTATGAGTATCGTTATGAAATCCTAAGGATTTTGGACAAATGTTGATACCTTTCAATAAACAATGGATTTTTCGGTCACTAAGAAACGGAATGACCCCATTTCATTTTTAAATCCTTTGTAAAAGGCTAGAGAACATTTCCCACTATCGTAGATAACTTAACTACTGTTAATTTATCGTATGAGACGCATTTTAGTGCAATATCACCACTATTGGTACTAGCACCACTATAGGTACGTTTACCCTATATTAAAAATATTTACATAAACAATTCTGTGCTTGGAATAAAGAACCCCAAAGTGTACTTGCCCAAAGGTGTGTATGTTTAAGTGCATGCAAGCAAAGCCGTTCGTCGTGGTCGTCCTGCTGCACATGACAATAAGGCTTTTTATGCGCATTTTTTTTTAAATCGGTGCTTGTACTCGACTCGAGGCAATAGTGTGCTGTTTTGATGTCGAGACCCTTCTTCTGCACCGCTTCACAGCTGCAAAGGGTATCGACTATTGACTATCCCCGCCAGGAACGGTTATATTGCACAAATCACACCCTAAAATGGAACAATGATCGTAATTACAAATAAACATACCTTACCTAGCGGCGTCGTTCGTGAAGGTTAAAAATTTCATTCGGCTTTATTCCATGCTCCAAGCATTGTTTTTTCGCTTCCATCACAACTAAATCATGCTTCCGTGGTTGATTTTATGTTTATTCTACAAAACAAAACGTTTTTAATGATAAATATCATAAAATTTGCATAAAATACTTACAAAATCACCGCACACGCAAACACTTGGTGTTTACATTTTAGTGTCGAATATCTGATTCAAACGGAAATGTGTCAAACAAAATCGCGCTACACGAACTGAAACGAAATCGGCATTATACAAGCTTGTTAGAGACTTCTTTCGTTGACTCGAGACATTGCTATTAAATTGATCTGAAATCGATTTTTTTGTCAAAACAAACTGCAACGCGTAACGCATGAAGTATCGTACCAATTTATAATTATTTCTACGGGTGGCATATTATTGTTCTTTAAATCTGTTTGGCAATGTCATAAAAAGTAGCGCTTGTGGTATGATTTTCTTATTTCTGTGTATTTTGTTATTCCTACCCTTTTTCCAGTGAATAATTACATAAAATTCCTTTTGAATGTAATTACATGCAATTCGTCTAGTTTAAATATATGTATTTAGTAGTTAAACCGTAAAACAAAACGCTTTCCGTAGTTTTAACCTGACGGAAAGCTGTTGGACAAAAAACGGCCTCCGTTTGAGTCAGGTAATGCAAATGACCTTCGTTCAGTTCGATGTGTCAAACCAGAGACAAATCGAGTGCTCTTACCCGAATCATAATAGAAAATGAGCATTTTTGATACTTTTCTCAAGCAGTTGAGTCACATAATCGGCACTTTTGGCTTCACTCTCATTTGACATGTCAAAAATTTGCAAGCCCCAAAGCTAGGATCAAAAAGGAAGGTGGGAGGGGAGAGAAGGTGATGAGATCGAAGCGGTACGAAATGGCTGTTGCAAAAACCGCATGCTCAGAACGCTAAGTCCCAGAAGAGGGATATCGAGCTACGAATGTGACAGAGAGGGCATGAGAAAATGAGAGAATTTGAGTGCCATTGTCGGGAGGGATGGCCCGAAAGAACACAAACACATTGAGAACTGCAGAGCGCACCGTGCGTTGCGGGTGGGGTGGGGGAGGGCTCGCGCGAGGGTGTAACTCATTGGTCGAAGAGACACTGTATTTCGCTAACGTCACTCAAATCACTCAAAAAATACACTCATTTTGCCGGACGGGTATGGACCTGAGATGGGGCCCTATCTCAGTACCCAAACTGGTACCCAAAGGCAGACAATTTTGGACTTATTTTTTGAGAGAGAGCAAAAAAGCTGATGCTCCTTCCTCTCTTCCCCATTCTCTCACCAATATTGTATTGTTTATATGATTTTCTAAGCGAGGGGGAAAGGGGAGATAAATGATTTACATACAATTTACTGTGAAGGGGAGACACTGTCACACGCCCATATCGAGAATTTGATAGAGGACGGCGGTGGTATTTGGTTTATCGGCGTTCCGTGTGGACCACGGATGCTAAATGAAAAAACTCTGTATATTTCCGTACAGTATCTCATTACGGCGGAACCTTACAAATGTTATTGCGCGGTCGAATCAGGAATCGCGCATCGGATCGATGGAAGAAGGGAGAACGAACGAGGGGGGAGAAGGGGAAGCACAGAGAAAAACGCTGCACATTCACTCATACATTCTCACAGCAGCAGGCAATTCGCGAGAACATGAAATCTAGAGAGTATATTTTAACGCTCGCGAATGAGTGTGTGGTGATCTTGGCTTTGACATCCCTGATTTGCGCGACGAAACGCTCAATCGAGTTCGACACCTCAGCGCGAACAGTATAAATATAAGCGAATTTTAGTTTGTAAGAGGACTCTGGAAAATACACTTGATCAATCCAGAACGCTCGGACACATCACATCACTTGTTCCACCACTGAAAGAAATAAAATACGCAGAAACTTACATTGGTGACCCCGACGTGATCGCCTGGAGCTCGACACAAACGTTCTGAGTTCGGCGAAATTTCAACGCAAGTGATAAAACGGTCGAGTATAACGGAGCACATACATTACGTTTTTGTTTGACTCCAGTGACATTCAAGTGCACTAGTGCGAAACGTCGAAAGATAGCAAACTAGAATGGTTTGACTATCACGTGAGTTCGGCAAGCTACTATTTTGCAGTGTCTATTGCTTGTGCCAGTGTCCATTCAAAGATCCACACTAACTGTCTTCAAACCATTAGAAGAAAGGATCTCGCTACAACGGTCATCCAAACAGCCACCGTGCGCATAACGTCTACCCGAGAGTGCACAAACGCAACGGTACAGAATAAAACGCGCCGCAATCGTTCGTGACTTTTCCGAATCGATGCGCAAAGCTGTGCGTGGTAGAGTGCGTAGCGGATTTACTGTTATTGTGTGTGTACGCGTGTGACGTTACGTCTGTTCAAACGCTGTCACAAAACGTTCGCGTGTATAACACTACTCAACATTACATAGTGAGTGCAGTGACATGAGTTCATCAGAGATCGGTTCTTTAATAAAATCATTTAACTGATTTTACCTATGAAGACACTTTTGCAACGCGATCATCATACACCAAAAGTGTAGAAAAACAACAGTGTTTCCCATCAATGTCCCTTTTCCACCCAAGTATCCACCGGGTGTCGAGATTTTTCACGGACAACATGCTGCAAAAGTGTGGAAATTTTCATCGATGCAGTCATCAGTTGCAGCCAACGCAAATTTCATCACATCGTGAGTTTCGTGTCACATCACACAATTGCAGCCACCGAAGCAAACCTTACGAGTGACAACATCAACGACAGAACGAGTGAGAGAGAAGGAGACAATCATCGCAGTATTCTTCCCGTGGCGCACGCAGCAGCGCATCGTAAGCCGTGTTCCCGTGCGCCCTCCTCGCAGCCCCTCTCCGCAGCAGCATCGACTCATCGGCACGCGCCAGCGTTGATCCATTGTCTTCTGCGAGTGTTCTTTGATGAAGAACAGAATTCAGCAAATCGACGTCAACAGGCAAAATCGGTGAGCGCGTTCCATTGTTATCGCTATTTTTTCTTCTTTGTTTCGTTTTGCGTTTAGTTTCGTTTGTGAATTCGGAGTATAGGTTCAGATCGAACATACGTTTAGTAACAATAGCCTGATTACAAAGAAAAATGTTTCATCCAAAACAAACATTATCCCGTACGCCGATGAAGAGCTCAGAGCCCATCGAGATTCCAGCTACAACACCAAAAATCCCCCCTCGCTCCATAGAAAAGGTTTCCGCAAAACTTCCATGCTTTTGGGATGATTCCCCGGCTGCCTGGATTGCTGCAGCCGAGGCTGAATATGATAGCCGGAATTACACAAGAAAGAACTCGGTATTCGTATTTGGTCAGCACACTTCCAAAGGAAATTCTTCGAAAGGTCATGGATTTAATAACAAAACCCGCTTAAGATCTGCCCTACACAACGCTAAAAAACAGCTTATAGAACGCCTCACAATCAGTGAGGAACAAAGATTATCACAATTGCTTTACCACGTTGAAATAGGGGACAGAAGTCCATCCGACTTTTACCGACACATGGTCCAAGTCGCTGGCAATTCTGAAAACCTTTCTTTAGAACTCGTACGAAAACTTTGGTTTGCACGGCTTCCTAAAACAATAGAAGTATCGTTAATCGCAATTGACACGCGTGACGTAAACGAACTTCTCCGAATTGCAGACAGGCTTTGGGAGGTCACACAATCGGGTAGCATTTTTTCAGTCAACAGAAATGATCATAAGCAACAACAACACAATGGCCCAAGTGAAAATGAGCTGCTCCGTAAAGAAATCGGGGAATTAAGGGAGATGGTAAAAAATTTGTCGCTTGCTTCACAAAATAATACACGAGGAAGACAGCGCAGTCGCAACCGGGGACAAGGCGGCAGCCGATCGCGAACACCGTCTAACGCGAGAAAATATGAAAATTGTTGGTATCATTTCCGATACGGAGCAGCGGCAAACAATTGCATCCCACCGTGTAAATTCAAAGATAACCAATTGGCATCACAGAATCCATCAACATAAAAAACTAATAAACTCGACGGTATTGACGGACTACCCTAGAGTATTATCAGGCTCCTCCCTCGTCTTTTTATTCATGACGATTTAAGTAAATACACATTTTCAATAGATACCGGAGCTGACGTGTCCGTCATTCCAAACAATTTGGTGAGACGAGTTGCAAAACCCGAACAACAAGTGCTAGAAGCAGCAAATGGTAGTGCCATCACAACATATGGTACAAAGCTACTTCAAGTAAGCCTTGGACTTCGGAGAGTATTTAACCACACTTTTACAATAGCATCGGTCAATCGCCCAAACATTGGAACAGATTTTTTAAATAAGCATGACCTACTTGTCGATCTCAAGTCTCGTCGCTTGATCGATCCAATGACCAGCTTAACAACAAAAGCTAAAATTGCTTTAGTAGATACTCCCACTCTAAAGCAATTTGTAATAGAATCTAACATATTTGGTAACATTGTAAAACAATATCCTTCATTGACAGAACCTCCAAATTATAATAACCCTGTTCTTCATACAGTTGTTCATCACATAGAAACAAAAGGCACTTTGCCGTTTTCAAAACCACGGCGTTTAGATCCTCAGAAGCAGAAAATAGCACAGGCAGAATTCCAGCACATGCTGGAATTAGGAATTTGCCGTGTGCCTTCCTCTTCCGCTTCATCGCCACTTCACATGGTTCCAAAATCGGACCAAGATTGGAGGCCATGCGGTGACTATCGACGTTTGAATGCAATTACTGTGCCCGATAGATACCCAGGGCCACACATTCAAGACTTTACGATGAATTTAAATGGCTGTACATATTTTTCAAAATTAGACATCAATCGTGCGTACCATGTAATCCCTGTTGCCGAGGAAGATGTATACAAAACCGCCATAACAACCCCATTTGGACTGTTTGAATTTCTTAGAATGCCGTTTGGTCAGAGAAACGCAAGTCAAACTTTCCAACGGTTCATGAACAATATTTTTCAAGATCTCGACTTTATTTTCGTATATATTGACGACATTCTAATAGCTAGCAAATCACAAGAAGAGCACACCTCACATTTGCATGAGGTATTCAAACGTCTAGCCAAACACGACATCAAGGTCAAACTTTCTAAATGCGTTTTGGGAGTTCCGTCAATAGAATTTTTGAGCCACACCATCTCAGCCGAAGAAATTACACCTTGTGCAAAAAAACTACAAGTAATACAATCTTTTCCAACACCTACCAATTTAAAACAAGTGCAACGAATAGTAGGAATGATCAACTATTACCATCGTTTTCTGCCAAAAGTTTCTGATAAACTCAAACCATTACACAATTTAATAGCTGAACAAAGCAACAAAAAAACTAAACCACAATTCATCTGGTCTGCAGAATGTGAGCAAGCGCTTCAGCAAGTGAAGCATGATCTTAGCAATGCTACAATGCTAGCTCACCCTAAACCAAACGCGGTATATTCACTCACAACAGACGCATCTATTTTTGCAGTGGGAGCGGTCCTACAGCAACACAACAATGGACAGTGGGAACCATTAGCTTTCTTTTCAAAAACAATGACACCCACAGAGCAAAGGTATTCCACTTTTGACAGGGAATTATTAGCAATAGTTCTTGGCATAAAACATTTTTGATATTTCCTCGAAGGTAGGTCTTTTGCAGTTTTCACTGACCACAAACCTTTAACAACAGCTCTGACATCCAAAGCAGAAAAATCTCCTTGACAGAATAGGCATCTTGACTTCATATCTCAATTTACCGCCGACATTCAATACATTTCCGGTGACAGTAATGTGGTCGCCGATACTTTATCAAGGATCGGTGAGGCAAACTCAATAACCGATATCACCAAAAGCACGTTCCAAGAACACCAAAAAAGTGATAAACAACTTGAAATACTACTTAAAAGTTCTGATCAGGATAATAGTTCAAAATTTCAGCTACGAAAAATCAAAACAGCTGACACAGAATTATTCTACGAAACATCCACTGGCAAAAACAGATTATATGTCCCTGAATTTTTAAGAAAAGCCACATTTGAAAATATTCACAAACTATCACATCCCGGTATTCGAGCATCAAGAAAATTAGTTTCTGAAAGATTTTTCTGGTCTTCTATGAACGGAGATGTTGCAAATAGGACCAAAGCTTGCAACAATTGTCAAAAATCAAAAGTGGTTCGTCACACTCGTTCTACCCTTGACACTATTCCAATACCGAAAGGCCGATTCGATCACATCCATATGGATATTGTCGGTCCTTTGCCTCCTTCAGAGGAAAAACAATATTTACTCACTATTGTGGATCGCTTTACCCGTTGGCCTGAGTGTTTTCCCATAACAGATATTGCGGCAACAACCATAGCAAAGGTATTTGTTGAACAATACATTTCACGATTTGGTTGTCCTATTACTATCACAACAGATCGAGGAAAGCAATTTGAATCCAGATTATTTAAAGAACTTACACAACTATTGGGAACCCATCACATAAAAACTACCGCGTACCACCCGCAATCTAATGGGATGGTGGAACGTTTCCATTTGAAAGGAACAATCGTAATTTGAAAGGAACAATAAAAGCCTGTGAGGACCCCGTACGGCTGTATACGTACATTCTTCTCAGTATACGTACATCATATAAAAACGACCTTAAAGGAACTCCTGCGGAAATGGTGTACGGCCAAAACCTACGATTACCATTCGAGTTATTCACATCTTCCAATCGAGTTCGACACCTCAGCGCGAACAGTATAAATATAAGCGAATTTTAGTTTGTAAGAGGACTCTGGAAAATACACTTGATCAATGCAGAACGCTCGGACACATCACATCACTTGTTCCACCACTGAAAGAAATAAAATACGCAGAAACTTACAAGTGCAAGCAGGTGCGGTATAGAAGATAGAGCAAGACAGCCCAGTTTTTGTTCAAGCTAGGTCCAAAATGTTTCCTTGGGTTGTTCTTCTCGGTATGTATTTTGGATGGGCAGCGCGATTTAAAGTTTCGGACGTGGAATAACGATGTGAACTATTCAAATGCCAATTGCTGAATGATTTAATTTATTGTTTCATCGACAAGTGTTGGGTAGATGGTGGGGAAGGGAAGGTGTGGGGGGAAGTGTATCAGATTGCACCGTCGTCCGAATTGTCTCATGGTGTAAATTTTGTCCACTTGTGGTTTTGTTGCTAGCCGGTTTATTGCTAATGGTGCGTATCGATGGTAGCTTAGCGATCGGGACCATCGATGTTGTTGCCACGATCATCGATACTGCTGACTCTTAACTTGCCCCGTTTTAGCATTGAGGCTCCGTACGAAAAATGTCTTGGATTGTGGGTGGATTAAAGTTGTGGTTTTGTACGATGTTTTCAGAGGGGGATAGTTCTGTTGGGTTGGTGACTCGAATTTCAATGGGTGTGGAATTCTCTCTCAGCTGTAGAATGATGAGGTAGACGATGAAAATGATGAATGGTGATCCAATGAGGAAGTGGAGTGACCACTTCCATGCCCATGTAAAACTGTTTGACTCCAGTTTGATGTAGTTCATTTCCTTACGAAGTTCTGTATGCAAAGAATCAATATGTTCGAGGCTCAAATTTATTCTTTTGCTGTGTTGTTCCACTGCAAGTCCATAAATGGGAAGATATATTGGTGTTCCGGAGACATCTACTTTAGCGTTAGATACCATTCTATTATCGATGAAGACATCACATGACGAATACTCAATTAAAACAGATCCAGTTATCACTCTCGGCTTTGTTTCGCATGTAGATTCTAGTGTTAAGTTGCCTGTCGAAGTGATGAGTATGTGATTCATGTCCAGGTTGTATATCTCCTCGGCTGCTGGATTGGTGAGATAGACAGTCGCATTTCGCTGGTTCTTCACGGCTGAGCTTTGCTATACATTCATCATCAGCTAATTGTAGATCGAGGATGTGGTAGAAATGCTTTTCCAAAGAGGTGACGGAGTAGGTTTGGGATTTATGAGAGAGGTAGAAAGGATTTGGAACATAGATTTTTTTATCTCTATTTATAATTAAGTAGACGTGTATCTCCAGCCGGTCTCATGCTACAGTCGTCAACTCGTACGACTTAACAACATGCCCGTCATGGGTTCAAGCCCCGAATAGACCGTGCCGCCATACGTAGGACTGACTATCCTGCTATGGGGGGAAATCAATAAGTCACTGAAAGCCAACCCCACAAGTGGGTTGGCAGGTCTTGACCGTCATCGGTTGTTGAGCCAAAGAAGAAGAAGAAGACGTGTATCTTCCTAAATATTTCCCTTTTCAGAATTGGGGATGATATGAGTAGTAATAATTCGTCGTTTTTAACTGCTGCTTTTGTTTTAGTCAGAGATAATGCTTATATGGGTGTGTATGGTAATATTATTCTCCTTCAGGTCAACTATAATCAAATCTATTTCCTTTTGACTTAATAATCATACATTTGTTGTTCATAGATTCGCAAGGGTGATATTTTTTATAATTATTGATAATTTTTCTGATAGGTATTTGAGGTTCATAAAAATATTAATGGAATACAGCTCCATGGAAGAAGAGTTAAAATTGTAATCGCTTCTTTTACTTTTACTAAACTATTATTTAAATTTTTTGATAAATCATCATTGATCGTGATTTGGGCATTGTTATATGATATCAATTGGTTTATAGACGAATTGATCAATTTGAGATTGTTGGCATCTGGGCTGCCAGCGATGAATTTCCAGACTGTTCCTAGAGTGTCCCATCGTTTTTGCCGGTTAGGAATAATGGCTTTAAGCATCATTTTTACATGAATAAACTTGGCTGTTATTATACCTATGCACTGATTTTCCTCAACTTTATCGAATTCTGAAGACAAAGAATCGATTTCATTTTTTAAATCTGATATTTTGAAATGGTGAACATAATATTTATTTCTAATAATAATCCTAGCTTGACCTTCTTCGAATGCAAAGATGGGAATATCGTTCATGTTTGTTATAGAAATATTTTGCCCATACACTACGTGTAGCCAGCTGTAAAATAATATTAAACTTTATTTTTTTTTTAGGTCGTTCTGGTGTATCTTTTTCTCATCTTTCGTAGTTACAGTACTTCTGTTTACATTTTTTATATTGATCTTTTTGAAGGGTTTAACTTGTTGTAATCTTCTTTTTGTTTTCACGAAGGCTAGTGCAGTGTCAGTTATTTCGTTTTCTACTTTATGTTTGTTGAAGAAGTGCAAATCTTTTTCCTGTTTCAGACGCAAGTTTGTTTGTACTTGTATGATAATTTCAGAACTTTTGTCTGAAGGACAAACTATTTCAAAGGGAGTAAATTTTGTTACCGAATGAATTGAACTATTATATTTATGAATGGTAAGATCAACGAGATCAAATTGATCCTTTAATAGATGGTCTGAATTTGTTATACGATACATTTCCAGAAATGTGGAATGAAACCTTTCTACGATTCCGTTAACTTCGCTACGGCCAGTAGGAGTAATATAGGGGGTGATATTGTACGTGTTAAAGAAATTCATTATTTCCCCTGAGTTAAACGATTTTTCTTCGTCCATGAAGATGCAGTCGGGAGGCTTATGTATACAGGTAACACAGGGGTCTCCAAACTTTTCAGTTCGCGGGCCGCATTGCTTCACAATCAACCTTGTTGAGGGCCATTTTGACGCTATATTTAGAATGAGTGGAAGTTAAAATCGCGTTATAATAAGAAAATACTAATGAAATATGTCAATTTTTTTCAGCTTTCTTTTATTGAATCTTGCGGAAATAAAAAAATCAGTTCAGAAAGCTATTTAATTTAACCTTCACCCAGTCCTCGCCCAGGCCGCATTAAAGGCTCTTGAGGGCTGCATGCGGCCCGCGGGCCGTAGTTTGGAGACCCCTGAGGTAACACATCAATTGTTGCCCTTGATTCAATTTTCTTAACCTGGACAAATTTGGAGAATTTATCGACGCAGGTCAAGAAATAGTTTTTTTTTCTAGGAATAAGATGTCAATATGAACAATTTGAAACGGCCGTGTTGGTAAGGGCGTTTCTTGCATTGGTTTTTTATCGGTTTCCTGTTGTATTTGCATTCGTTGCATATTAAGCATGTTTTAATAAAGTTCCTGATCATAGCAGTCATCTTGGGAAAATATTAATTCCGGATGATTTGCTGCTTATTTTCCTCGACTCCTCTGTGTGTCCTATTATGTTCTTGACCCACTATATCCATTTGTTCTGAATGCGATTCAACGTCTTCTAATTTTTTCTGGGTAAAACGGATTTTTAAGATATTTTGTCTACCAAAGTTATTTTTATAGACTTCCTGAATTTTACCCATGATAGATTCAGTAGTGTATAATCCATTCAGTTTTGATGCATCGAAATGTTTTTTAAGTATTTTAAGAAGATTCTCTTCACTAGTATCATCCGTTGTGATACTCAACCTTTTAAAATGATTAAAAATAATTGTTTCCTCTATTTTATTTTTCCCTTTCCTTGTATTATTACTTGATGGTGGAAGGCATTTAGGGGTCCTTCAGTTGAGGGTATAAAAAGCAAATTACAGTCGGGAGCTGAGTGTTGGGTTGCTGTCATAGAGCAGCAAATTCGACTTAAAGCTTCGGCTACCACATTTGTTTTCCCTGGTTTGTATACGATATTGTAATCATGTTGTTTTAGGTGTGCTTTCCATCTTTTAAGTTTTGCATTTGTATTCTTATCTGATAATGTAAACGTAAGAGGTTGATGGTCAGTAAGAACAGTGAATTTTGCACCGTAAAAATAATTTCTAAATGTTTTAAGGGCCCATACAATAGCTAGCATTTCTTTCTCTGGAACCAAATAAGATTCTTCAGTTCTTGACAGAGAACGAGAGGCAAAAAATTGGCTTATCTTTCCCTATTTCGCCTTGGGACAGAACTGCTCCAATTGCATAATTGGACGCATCTGTGGTTAAAATGAAGGACTTATTGTAATCTGGGTATATTAATAAATCTGAAGAAGATAAAATGGCTTTTAACTTATCAAAGCATTTAACTTGTTCAACTGACAAAGTTATCTTTTTGTTCGACGTGGGATTATTTTCACCACGTAGAGCATTAGTCAGAGGTTTTGCAATTTTCAAAAAATCTTTAATGAATCTTCGATAATAATTCATTAAACCTAAAAATGATCGTAGGGTTTTTACTGTTGGTGGAGCGGGGAACCTCTTAATAGCTTCTATTTTTTGGGGGTTTGGTTTGATTCCACTACTCGTTATTATATGTCCTAAAAATTCAACTTCTTCGTGAAGGAATTCAGACTTATCCAATTGTACCTTTGAATTAGCAGCATTTAATTCTTTGAGAATGACATTCAAATTTTCCAAATGCTCTTCAATTGTTTTCCCAAATACTATTACATCGTCCATGTAAATGTAGCACATCTTTCCAATGAACTCTCTTAAAATGTCGTCTATAGCTCTTGTTGTCTATATTGTTGTTCCAATTATTCCAGCAAAAAAAGAGTGGAAATCATGTACTATGAATTGAAATGATTTCATTGTTTTTGGTGCGAAAAATTGTATGTCTATTGCAGAAGATGTATTAAACTTTCCGCTCGTCGACGTCATACTATTTGCTGAAAAGGTGTATGGTTTATTCAATTTTTACGAGTTTGCTAATTTGGTTGAAATTAAATTCATATTTGATCCAGTATATATTAAGAATGGAATTTCTCCCATAGCGGTACGCCTTTATCCTCGATTGATAAAGAGGAGAAAAGGCTTTACCAATTCGCGTTCCACTCTAAAAAATTAGTTTCCCCGTGAGAATCAAGTTGCTCAGATACGGAGGGTTGTATTTGATAACGATCTTTTCAGGTGTATTAAATGTAGTCTTTACTTCGCGACTTATGTCATTCAATTGTCTCGAACCATCAATATAATCTAGAGAGGATCCCACAGAACTGCTTGATGGCATTTCGTTGTTTCCTGCATGGAAAGCATCGATTCCATACTGGGTTTCGAATCATATAAGAGAATAGTTCAATCACTTAGGGAAATGTTGCAAATCGGTAGGGGAATATTGCATGCAAGCTGTGGATGTTTGCAATCACTTAGGGGAGTTTTGCAATCGATTAGGGGAATGTTGCAAGCGTACTGTGGAGCTGTCATCAGACTGTGGGTACCGCTGTAAATACCTTAAAATATTTTCGTCAATCTTACTAACTTATCATGTTTAATTATGGCTCCGCAGCAGGATTTATTTAGTTTATCATGTGTACAGCAGAATCCCACACGAAAACAACTCCAAACGATGTTTAAAAAAAATATCATCGGTACCAATTCGTAGCTTTTTACACAGGCACCCACAGTCTGATGACAGCTCCACAGTACGCTTGCAACATTCCCCTAATCGATTGCAAAACTCCCCTAAGTGATTGCAAACATCCACAGCTTGCATGCAATATTCCCCTACCGATTTGCAACATTCCCCTAAGTGATTGAACTATTCCCTTATATGATTCGAAACCCTGTAAGCTTGTCTATGATTTGATGACGAAGGTCGGTGTCGTTTTGCATTGCCGTCGGCTCGGTTGACCATGTTACTTTTCTTAGAACGATCAACTTCCATAGGTACTGAAGTGTTGTATCTTATAGGTCTATTGTGAGGTTGAAAACGGTTAACGTTTGGGTACATATTTGCTGCATGAATTGGATTTGTTTGCTGCTGCGGATAACCTTGGTTTGTAAAATGCTTATTATTTGTGGAGGTTTGAGGGTGAGCGTTATTCATCGGTGTCGTCCTCCTTTGATAAGAGTGATTCTGGTATGGATTATGGCTCTCTAAGCCAATTGGTTTTGGAATCTTTACGTTTCTATTGTCGTTAAATGGTGCAGACCGCATATCCATATTGTAATATTCTAAACAATATTGGAAAGCACTGCTTAAAAAATTTGAATTATAATTTTTCAGAGGTAAGCTTAATGTTTTATCAAGGCCTCGGATAAAACAATCTAACGCTTTTTCCCTAAAGAATTGTATATGAACAGTGTTGTTAGCTACATATTTGGGGTCGGATTGGATTTATGTCACAATAGCAGTTTGCAGGTCATTAACCTTGCTAAAGTAGCTGCTGATGGATTCAGATGGCCTTTTTCGTATCATCGTCAGTTCATGATCGAGTATTTTAAGATCTCTCTTGTCTTCATAATAAAGCAGGAGAGTCCGTTTGATCGTATTCCAATCTGCAGCAAGGCAGTTGGAATGTAAAACGTCAGCAGCTTCTCCTTGGACCTTCCTCCGAAAAGTACCTTCAATGATGTGGTACTCAGAGGAGTCTTTAGGAAGCCGTTGATACAAACTCAGGACGTTTTCCACTTCCATTATCCAACTAGGTAAAGTAGAAGGCTTTCCCGAAAACACGGGTAAATCCCTCACGTACTCGGGTACCTTTCCTATGTTAACGTACTCCTCGCGGCTCATACTGTTGCCGGCGATGACGGTTTGGTCTAACATTCTGCTATTCTGATGGATTTTGTAACGTTGATGTTTTATGTTTGACCGGTCCTATCGATCTCGCTGTCGTAGCATCCAGCGAGGATGATCGATGTGCGTCTATAGCAGTCGGTGGACTACTCACTGATTACATCTAACTGTTGAAATTTACGAAAATTTTTGGACAAGGCAGTTCTTCAATTATAAAGTATTTTAAATCACATTGCGTTCGTGGCGTATCGCGTTTTGTCAAAAATCAGAAAAAATTACCCAAGTTATTTTTTCACTTTTCGTAAATTTTTTAACGATTTTTTAGCTAGTTTTTTTTCTTTTTTGTTATGCACTGTAATTAACTTGATATTTACACAGAAATCTTTTTTTACTGAACTCCAGTAAAATTTTACTGAATTTTTTTTAACTGAAGTTTCAGTAACCCTTTCAGTAAAAAGAATGTTTACTGAATCTATCAGTAATGTCCGGTGCTCACCAAAATGACAGCTCGTTTACTGAAATCCCAGTAAAGCCATCCTCATATTACTGATTTTTCAGTAGTTGAAAGCGATTAAAAAAAGACGATATATTTCTTTTAAATTGAGTTTTTATTGATGCGCTGATATTGCCAGTCGCTCAGTTCATATTCATACATTTTTCGTGTTGTTTCATACAGTTTTTATACTGTATTTTGCGCCGCAAGTGTAGATGGTTCAATAAGCGCTTACAGACACCACGTAATTTAAGCAAGCACAGTGGATTGTAACAAACATTTTACACAGCAACACGGCTGCCAATTGTTTTAAATTAATCCCGTAAGCCGAAATATCACCTGAAATTTCACCAGGGTGCCTGTAAGCGCCTACAAAATCAATCTTTTTGCACATCACGAGCAAGTAGGTACCGCATTGTTTTGTTTTGATGTTCTGACTGACAGGTCGATTTGACAGAATGAATTGCTGCATTTTCAGTAATTAGTTTTACTGATCTGCAGGGAAACGACTAATTTGACACTTATTTTACTGATTTTCAGTAAAATGCGTATTACTGAAATGAATTCAGTAAATTATTTTGCTGAAAGTCAGTAAAAACATGACATTCATGCTGAGAATCAGTAAAATATTCTATTACTGAACCGTTTCAGTAAAAAACTTTACTGAAGCAGGATGAGAAAATTTGCTGTGAATTAAACATTAAATAACATAAATATTAACATTAAATATTTTTATTTAAAGCTAGTCACTCAACTTAAAGATTCAGAATCAGAATAGAGTTTGTCAACGTCATCATCCTGTCCAGATGAACTCCGATCGCGTGGTGTGCAGCAGGTTGTGGGTCGTTAAATTCCTCATCGGGGCGGAAACGTCCAATCGTCAGGTGATCCTTTTTGGGCGGTGCCTTGCTGGGGGCCTTCAGGTTGATTCGAGAGAGATGTCACGAACTCGTTCCAGTCCACAGATGTAGGGTTGATATTCTACACTCTTTGAAGTTTTCCACGACACTAATAACTGCTTTTTGCTACCGAGCGTTGTGCAGGTTTTATATATTTTATGATGCCTCACTTTTATGGGGTCCCTATTCGGGCGCCAGTTAAAGTTTCGGACGTGGAATAACGATGTGAACTATTCAAATGCCAATTGCCAGATGGTGGGAAGGGAAGGTGTGGGGGGAAGTGTATCAGATTGCACCGTCGTCCGAATTATCTCATGGTGTAAATTTTGTCCACTTGTGGTTTTGTTGCTAGCCGGTTTATTGCTAACGGTGCGTATCAATGGTAGCTTAGCGATCGGGACCATCGATGTTGTTGCCACGATCATCGATACTGCTGACTCTTAACTCGCGCTCGCGAGCTAGACTGTTTTTTCTGCATGGATTTTGGATAGGCACTGCGCTCGCGAGCTAGGCTGTTTTTTAAGCATGGATTTTAAGCGTCCAGACCGCTCGCGAGCTACCCTGATCTTCTCGCTACGTATTTTTGGATAGACAGTGCGATAGCGTGCTAGGTTGTAGAGCCGCTGATAAACAGCTGATTTAAAAAAAAAATACAAGGTATATTTCGACGTACACAAAATGGATTCATAGTGGTTATAATAATTATCACCTAACCTGAATTGTTTCGCTGTGTTCGCTGTAGGAAACCAGTTATTACGATAAATAATATAAGTTGTTTTGTAATAAAAAAAAGTATTTTAATTGCCTCACGCTATGTTTTTTTTTTTATACAGGAGGACGGCTTTGCCTTATTGCTTAAATACTCACTATTATAATGATTTTTGTAACATCCGTTCACAGAGTGACTTTTTTTTTCTTCCTGCCTGATTCTAGCTATTGTCTAAAAAGATCATTATTTCATTTATGAACAGATGCCACGGATGAAAAAGATGGGAAGAACAATTAATGAGATGAAAACTCATTAGTGGTTGTTGTGCTCCCATCGAAGATGTAAAACATGTGTATTTTTGTGTATTGATCTTTTCTCACCATTAACTATATACTCTATTATTCGAGAACAATCTGCATTAATTAAGCAATACCTTACGAAAGATATTACCTATATATCCTGTCCAATTGCTAATATATGGCTAGCGCGAGCGGACGAATCACCGCTCGCTCGTGATTCGCAGTAAGCAAAAGAGCCAGCTCGCTCGAATTGTCGCAAAGAATCATTTTGCCCATGTCTAGTTCTCACGAAACAGCCCCTGGATGTGTTTCCGCTCCTCTGGCGTGCAGTGTTTACCGCGACCCATGATTATTTTGTGGATTTTTTTAACAGCAACCTTACACCTTGATTACTGACTGAAGAATTAAGTGCAAAACGATTTGACTCTCCTTTTATACTGCCGCGACACGTCATCGGCACTCGTAACTCAGGTTAGTAGCGCACCAAAAATGGGAGTATAAAAGGCAAAAATCGGCGATTGCAACTTCAGTACGCCTCGCACTCATGCCGATGACTCTTCTAGCGCATGCATTGAGCCAAAAACAAAAAAACACACAATTTTTTTTTTCTTATTTTTATGTCCAGCGGTGGACCTATTCCAGCATTTAACTTTCCGTTGAATCATTTTCCTACGTTTATCGTTTATGTTCAAAACAAGTGTTTCGTGATCCGATATTTTCAATAACGGATCAGTAGTGACTTTGATTGAGTCAATACTACTGTAAATGTTGCGGCTCCCGGTAAACGACTTACGGAATTTTTAGAACCTTTAACTTTATTTTATTTTATAGCGCTAGGTTTAAAAACACGTCCGACTGGTATGGCGTTCACCGATCAAGAGAGCGATCAAATCCGCCCGGATAATCGTGCTTCCTGTTCCTCCCTTCAGCTAACGACCTGCTACTTCACGCGTTTACAATCGCAAGCCGAGTTCGTTCGAGCTATCCTTACAGTAAACCTGATCAATCAATGTCCTGCTCTGCCTAGCAATTCGTGTGAATTCATTTAATTTTTGGTTCATGTTTACTGAATCCATTAAAAACCTGTCTAACCATTCTTCCAAAATATCTACGACCCTCGAATCAATCGCACTAGGTGAGTGATACAATATGCTATAATTGCCTACCGTCATACCCCGAGAAACCGCTACGCCGAGAAACCAATTGCCTTCCAATGACTCGTTTAAAATCACTTTAAGGACAACGTCACTTCTGGCATAAGCTGCAACACCTCCTGTGTGACGTGAATGAGATAAACACGACACTACCCTACATCCTTTTATATAAAATTGCTCGAATGCCTCCTCCTCGGTTACGTGGGTTTCAGAGATCAAGACCAACAAGGGTTGAACTTTTTCTACTGTCTCACGAAACATAGCATTGTTAGATGAAAGACCGGCAACATTGAAATATCAAATCTCTCTGAACCGCCCTAATTCCACCCCTCCCTGCTATTGAAAAAGTTGCATTCGTCTCTCTACCTGTTTTTTAAACAGCGGGCATTCATTGCTATTAGCCGCATGTTGTACCTGTAGTTTCTGGTTCCTGGATGTGTTAGCCAAAACACAATTTACTCATTTGAGGATGGACGAAGTACAATCCGACGTTCGGTGCTCACCACTGCACTTTGAACACGCTTCCTTATTTTGGCAGTCAGTGCTTTTATGGTTAAATTGACCAGATTTAAAGCAGCGCATAACGTGAATGGATCTAGAAATTTTACATAGACATCCAGTTTACATTTTACATCCAATATTGATTTTATCAAGTTTTGCCAGACACTTATCAGTTTCATGGTCGATTTTCAAAACCACGAAACCATTTTCGTCTCTGAAAATGTCTTCTACTTCTTTTCTAATGCTATCTAAATTCGCCAGAGCAGGACATTGTGCATATACTTGACTGTCTCTGCCGTTGCGGAATTCCGACAATTGCTGCTTCCTCGGATCCAATCTGGCGCGTAGGTCAGCTCTTGTCTTATCGCAAGACTGCACTACCTTAGGAACAATAACCAGAGTTTGATTATTTTCTTTATTTTTCCCATGGGCTCCTTCAAATCGCTTATTTTTTTTTTAATTTTGGGAGTAAAATTATTGTTTCCCTCGTCAAATCTCTTAATAATAGTTTGAACACTGCTGTCTCCAAAATTTGTCCTTTTTCTTTTTTTCGTCACTGTCGCCCATGTTTCTAAATTTACTTCCTGCACTGTTTTGCTGGTTTGCGGAGTGTCAGAAGTTGTACGCAAGGCCGCATTCGACATTTTCGAGGCTTTTATAGCGCTTAATGTTTCGCGCAAAGTTGTTTCCAACTTACGCTCCACTTGCACGCAAAGCTCAGTTTTGCGAGTCTCGATTCCTCTCTCTAAAGCGCTAGAAATCCACACGCTCACATTGGCTTCCAAATCCCTCAGTGTTTGTGCAAGCAAATCATTTGATTTAGTTGCAGCAGTATCCATATGAACCAAGCCCGGGCTTTGATCTAAACAAATGTCACACATATACACGACATTGCGGTTCTCATTAATTAGTTTGACCACAGGCTTGTTGAGTGTGGGTGTAATACAGACGGTGAAAAATAAACCCACAACTCCCTGAACAAATTATCGGGTCATCGCTGGTTCCCACCACGGCGGAGCATTTTAAACACTCCATGCCGTGTAAAAGACAGATACGGGCGAAGTCTTATAAAAGTGTTTTTTTTTTTGCTAACCTGGTTTCAAACGCCGGCCAAAAGCGACTCAAACACTACTATACTAATATGCTACTTTACGTATCTTCCGGTGTCACACATACATGGATAAAAAACGGTACAAACACTTATCTACACAACAAGGATCGGTTACTGCCACCAACGGCGAGACGCTGTTGACCGCACCAATCTTTTGTTTTTTAACAAGGTCACTATTACATTTCCAAAACACACTGACACCGAGAGAATCCAAGAACATTTATCTACACACGTAGCTAAAAATTCGATCACTTAGCTCTATTTTACACAATTTATTTCACGTCACAACACAGAGCTAAACAGTCACGAACTGCACTTGTCAACAGTCACTCATCAACTGCAGTATTGACTGGTATTCGTTTTCGCAGTACTGGATTAAACGTGTTCAGGCGGGACTGGGCCCATATCCTATTGAGCGTATTGAGCAAGCGCAGTAAAACACAACCGTGGCTGTCGATTGCCAATGCTCAATTGAGGTTTTTATTCTAGTTTCTAGTTCAAGGTATTTACAAGTGTACAGTTGAGGTTATTATATATTAAGTACGGTTTCTACACATTGAATTGATATCTCAACATAAAAGAGCACATTGTCATAACAAATGACAATTATTCAAGGCAAATTTCAAATATTTTTATGGGTAAAACATGAAGTTAATAAAAAACTGGGTTATTTTTTTTTCAAAAAATAAGATAATTTTCCAAAAAATATTCAGGAAATGGTGATAAAATATATCATTTGACTCATTATCCGTGTTTTCACATATCCGGGTGAGGTCAAGTCCCGAGAAGCCCGGATAAACGGCGCTCCACTGCAATAGAAAATCATGTCTTAATATTGATTATTTTAATACGATAATTAGAAACAAACATGAAAAAGTACAGCAATCGTTATTACAGATAAAACTCATTGATAATTCATGAGTATAAATGAATTATAATATTATTATTAAGCTTACATTTTTAACAGCAATCAGATTTGAATAACTTCAAGAATTGCAACTATAACAATCTTATACATTAAAAAAGGTTAAAAATAAAAGATTAGTATTTATTTATATACCCAGCAATTGATAAAGCAAAATAATCAAATACATATAAGTATTTATAAACCTCATTAACCTCACTTTAAAAACGAGCCCTCTCAAATAGCCAGCTTGTACTTTATAGCTGATTTGGAACTGTTGAATGAAAATTCGTTCCGATGTCGTCCTTTTTGATTGATTAAGAGATAGACGGTACTTTGCGGAACTATGGAGCTTTTTAACAGGCACATGGTACTCTCACGAACCTTGTAGCTGATTAGCCTGATGTGTATGGTTCACGATGAAACTTGAAGGCTTGTTGAAAGGGTACCGAACTTGGTGGAACTTTATAGCTTTTTAATGCATGACATCGGTACGAGATGGCCCTTGTCAAAGTGTCAAAGACTGGTGCCGTCGAGATGATTGACTTGCTGCTGCTAGTTAATTGAAGGAGGAATATTGAGTGAAGTGATTGTGATTGTACAGTAAATTGTGTTACAATTTTTATAATTCATGAATATTAAGGATTTAAAAATATACACATGTACACAAACAAAACAAATCCTGTTGTTTATTTCATCGATGATGCTTGCTTGAAAATAAAACACAAAGAAAAATAATCCCTGGCACCGTAGCATAGGTAAGCTGCTTAAGCGCTGTTTGAAAGACCCACCTAGAACTTTGATGCTGTTTAACTACTGCAAAAGGCGAATAAGAGCAGCGATCTTTAGCGAGCCAAAATGAGCTGCTTAAGCAATTCTGGCTATTTGGGCTTGCACCTAAAGTAATTTTTATTCAAAATGGCCGAAAATATAGGTAATAATTTTATTTCATATGTCTAATTTATTTATAATTATTTTATATTTTCTTCTCATAGGTAATGTTACTCCAATTGAAAAATTTTGTGGAGTTTATGAACTTCCTTCTTTCAAATTATTTTTCATAACCCATAGTGTAACAATATTAAACCTGTAATTTACTTGCAATTCAAAAATCTAATCTCGTAGATATCGATTGATTTTAAAGCAATAAACTTTTTTATATTCAGATGTTCGAGCTTTTTGTCGTTCTTGCGTATAATTTTGCTGCGGCCACGAGGAAAGCTCGCAACTGCTCGGGTTGGCTGCTAGTCAATAATTAATTTTATTTGTTAATTACTTTGTCTGTGATCGAAACGTGAGAACGTTTGCTGCGACCGTGGTAACTTGGATACGAAACAACTAAAATAATTAGCGTGCGAGATACCTCAAAAACCCTCGCTTTGCATCACGGGTAGCTTAGTTTGGCTGTAGCGCAATACAGGCGTGCCCCGAGTTACGACGAATCGCAGATACGACGATTTTGATTTTGAGCGTTATAAGTTGTCACAGAATAAGCTTAAACGACTGGAAAATCAAATATCTATTGGAAACACACGTCTGGATGGTTCGAGTTCAGATAATAGAGTGAGAGTTTATTTACAAGTGTATACAATAGTTCATGCTTTCGGGTTGGACAATACCCAACATCTGTCAAATGACAGTTCGACCCAACTAACCTACAATGACAGTTCGCTTCAACCAACACTCCTCCTCGAACTGGCTTTCCTAAATCGTAACCAGTCCTATTTCTTGATGCAATTTACTTAGTCTAATACGCGCAAGCGGCTTCGTCAACAAATCTGCTAACATGTTTTCTGTAGGACAGTATCTGATATTAATGACTTCCTTTTGCTGCAAATCGCGCACAAAGAAATAACGTGTCTCGATATGCTTGCTACGTCGCTCTATACGTTCACTATTAACCATTTGAATGCAACTTTGATTGTCCTCAAATACTTCTATAGGCTCTTTGATTTCTAGTCCTACTTCTTCTAACAATCGTCTAACCCATAAACCTCCTGACAACCTTCAGCTAATGCTACGAATTCGGCCTCGGTAGATCTTAAAGCAATGCAGGTTTGTTTTCGAGAACCCCATGCAACAACTCCTCCACCTAACAGGATTAGAAATCCGGAGTTAGATTTTCTTGAGTTGGAGTCACTTGCACAATCGGCATCTACGTACATTGGTACTTGTTGGTTTGTTGAACCTAGCTGCAACTTATGATCAATAGTTGCTATCAAATATCGCAAAACCCTTTTCGCTTCTATCCAATCTTGTTGAGTTGGTTTACTAGATTTTTGAGCTAATATTGATGTACTAATAGCGATATCTGGTCTAGTGTGCACGGCTATGTAAAGCAGACCTCCAATGAGACTAAGATAATTTTTGTTATCTGGAAGTGGCTCACAATCCTCCTCCCTCTGCTTTAAGTAGCCTAATTCAATGGGTACCGGAGTCATTTTGGCATTTTCCAGGTTGAATCTTTTCGCAAGTTTTTGAATGTATCCAGATTGTCCTAACTTGTATCCTTGCTCATCCTTTTCAATTTCAATACCTAGGAAATGATGAATATCCCCTAAATTGGTCATTTTGAAGTTTTTTTTCAGATGTTCCAAAATAGCTTCAAATTCACTATTTGTCTGAGTTATGATTATCAAATCATCAACGTTTACCAGTACATAAGCAAAAGCTTGTCCGTGCTTTCTTGTGTAAAGGCAAGGATCTGAATTACATTGTACAAAATCTATTGCTTTGAAAGTAGAATCGACCTTTTGGTGCCAAACACGCGCGGACTGTTTCAATCCGTATAAACTCCTCCTTAATCGACATACCGTGTATTTATCGCCTATAGCGTACCCTTCGGGTTGTTTCATGTAAATGGTCTCTGCTAAATCTCCATTAAGATAAGCATTCTTTACATCAACGTGTTTAACAATCATATTTTTCTGGCTAGCTATAGTTAGCAGTACTCTAAAAGTAGTCTGTTTCATTACTGGAGAAAATATCTCATCATAATCTGTTCCAAATTTTTGTGTAAATCCCTGCGCAACTAGTCTAGCTTTGTAACGAGTTGTATTGTTATCCTCATTTACTTTGGTTTTAAAAACCCATTTACAACCTATTGGTTTAGAATCGGTTGGTAACTTGACTAAGTCCCAGGTGTTGTTATCAAGGAGTGATTGGTATTCCTCATCCATTGCCTTTCGCCACTTACTAGCATCTTCACTATGTAACGCTTCATTTACAGTACGTGGATCATGCATTATGGCTTGGCTGGTTGTATGATTCGCAACTACTCCATGTAAATCTGGAGGATCAATAAGGGTCTCAGTTTCATGGTCTACACCAGAAATACAACGAACTGCTATTTCTGGTCCTACATAGTCGTTGTAACGTGTTGGTAACTTGTGAGGCCTTTCACTACGTCTTAATGTTTATGTATGTTGCGTTTGAGATGCTTCAACCAGGTTATCGGAAAGTGTAGGATCATAATCTAAACTAACAAACGTATTTCGGGTTTGTTCACTGTCTGGGAGTATCTCTTGATTGTGACTACTACATTCGTTTATGAAAATAACGTCGCGACTTCTCATAACGTCTTTCCTTTCAGGATCATAAAGCCTATATGCCTTAGCAGTTTCGTCATATCCTACGAGTAGTGTTGGGTAAAGTAGCACAATTAAGTGTGCTGTGCGCACACGCACATTGCCTTTAGTGTGCTGTGCGCACTGTGCGCACAGTGCGCACTTGGAACCAGTGCGGAAGTGCTAGCACAGTGCTAGCACTTTCGCACAGTGCTAGCACAGTGCTAGCACTTTCGCACAGTGCGCTCTCTGAGCACAGTGCGAAAGTGCTAGCACAGTGCTAGCACTTTCGCACAGTGCGCTCTCTGAGCACAGTGCGAAATGCTAGCACAGTGCTAGCACTTTCGCACAGTGCGCTCTCTGAGCATAGTGCGAAATGCTAGCACTTTCGCACAGTGCGCTCTCTGAGCACAGTGCGGAAGTGCTAGCACAGTGTTAGCACTTTCGCACAGTGCGCTCTCTGAGAGCGCACTGTGCGAAAACACTAGCACTGTGCTAGCACTTTCGCACTGTGCTCAGAGAGCGCACTGTGCGAAAGTGCTAGCACTGTGCGGAAGTGCTAGCACTGTGCTAGCACTGTGCGAAAGTGCTAGCACTGTGGTAGCACTTAAGGCACTGTGCTGTGCTGTGCGCACAGTATGGTGTGCTGTGCGCACAGTGCGCACAGCAGCACTTTACCCAACACTACCTACGAGTATTACCTCCTTAGACTTCCTATCCCATTTCAATCGCTTTTGCTTTGGAATGTGTGCCATCGCTTTTGATCCAAACACACGAATGTGAGTGAGGTTAGGCTTGCGACCACTCCAAGCTTCTTCCGGAGTTAGATTATGCCCCTTCGTGGGTGATCTGTTAATGAGATACTTGGCCGTTAGAACAGCTTCCGCCCAAAAGGGTTTGGGTAAATTTGCATCAAACAGCATGCAACGCGCTTTTTCTACTACTGTTCTATTGAACCTTTCCGCTAGGCCATTTTGTTCTGGTGTGTTATAACTCGTGGAAGGAAGACACATGTGTTTCGTTCGTAGTTCAGACACAGAGTGCCGTTTATTCTCACTGACAGCTGTTTGCTACCCAACTAGCAGTTTCTGTCGATGGACAGCTGTCAGACGTATATGACAACTCTCTCCTCCTAACAATATAAAGTGATTACTTGCTAAAGTGTGAAAGACAATTCATATTTATATTCTAAATTAAAGTAATAATCCCTAATCACGGTATCGAATTGGTGGTTGTCGAGTTCTTGTTGATCTCCTAACTTGAGTTTGAGATTCTTCTCCACAAGCTAAACCTTCATTGATATTATCAGATCTAACCATCTCCGTTTCTGAATCATGAGGGAGTTGAAACTCTTCCATCCTATCTGGCAGATAAACTGATTCATCTATCCAAGGTTCTATGTTTTGGTTACTACTATGGTGGATTGATATTTCTTCAGGACCAGATCTCATTTGGTTTATGTGCCTTTTCCACATCCTTCCATCGTCTAATCGTATTTCGTAATGCAGTTTTCCTAGCTTCTTTGTAATCGTTCCAAATTTCCACTTTTCGGTCTGGGAAAGGAAATCTCTTGCTGCTACTCTTTCGTTTACTGCAAATGATCTTGTCGTTTTGTGTACTACTTCGGGATTGGATTTCTTTTCGATTTTTGGTACCATAACATCAAGCCGAGACCGTATCTGTCTGTTTAACATTAACCGCGAGGGACTTTCCCCTGTGCTTGGATGAGTTGTTTTCCTGTACGCTAGCAGTATGTTTTGTAACTTTTTTGGAATTTCAGATTTATGGCATTGCATAGTTTTAATTTTATCTTTAATTGTTTGTACATATCTTTCTGCCTGACCATTTGTTGCGGGATGGTAAGGAGCTCCTGTTTTATGGGTTATTCCGTTAGATTTTAAGAATGTTTGGAATTTTTCTGACATGAATTGTGTACCTCTATCGGTCACTAAAATTGATGGCAAGCCAAAAGTGGCAAAAATTTCTCGCATTTTGTCTATAGTAGTGTCTGTATTCATATCCGGTGTTATTTTTACTTCAGGCCATTTGCTGTACGCATCTACTAGAATAAGAAAATATATACCCATAAATGGCCCAGCGTAATCCGCATGTACTCTTTCAAAAACTGATTGTGGACGCTTCCATACATGAGTTGGTACTTTAGGAGGATCTTTTCTTACTTTTGCACAAGAAACACAGTTTTTTGATAATCTTTCTATGTCGTTATCCATATTTTTCCACCAACAATAAGATCTAGCAAGAGATTTCATGCGTGATATGCCGAAATGGCCTTCATGAAGTTCGTCTAAGACTCGATTTCGTAATTGAGGTGGAACGTAGACCCTAGCGCCTCTCATAAGACATCCCTTTTGAAGAGAAAATTGTGTCTGGTCGATTCCAAAACGATCGTTAATGGATACTGTTCTCCCTGAATTTAATCCGTCTATTAGTAATTGAACATTTATGTCTTTGCTAGTCTCTTTACTAAGTTCTTCTACTGATACGGGAAGATTTTCTATTTGATTTAGTTCAATTTCATCGGGTTCTTCTGTATCCTCCAGCTGAATGTCTCGGATTGGCAATCGTGACATTCCGTCAGCATTTCCGTGTTCTTTTGATGGTCGATATCTAATCTCAAAATTGAATGATTCTAGAAATACAGCGTAATGTTGCATGCGAGTTGCTGATAGCGTTGGCAAACCTTTCTGTGGTGATAGAATTTGAGAAACTGGCTTGTTATCGGTTATTAAGATAAATTTTCTTCCATAAAGATATCGGTAAAACTTTTTAACTCCGAAAATAATCGCATATGCTTCTTTATCCACCTGAGTATATCTTTGTTGGGTTGGTGATAGTGTTTGAGATGCGTATTGAATTGGATATTCTTTGCCATCTGGATAGATGTGACTTAAAACGGCGCCAACTCCGTAGGGCGAAGCATCTACTGCTAGAGCTATTGGTAAGCTAGGATCGTAGTGTACCAAGATCCGTTCAGATTGCATTTCCTTTTGATCCATTCAAATGCGTCCTGGCAACCTTCATGCCATTCGAAAGGAATTTCGTTTTTAAGTAAATTATTTATGGGATAGATCTTTTCACTTAAATTTGGGATAAATCTCGCGTAATAATTCACAAGGCCTACAAAAGCTCTTACCTCATCTTTGTTCCTTGGTTTTGGCATTAGTTGAATGGCAGTAATTTTCTCCTTTATTTTGTGAATACCGTACTTGTCGATCCTATATCCACAGTATTCTATGCAATCTGCAAGGAAATTACATTTGCTATCATTCACTCTCATATTATGGTCTTGAAATCGTTTTAAAACAGTGCGCAGTCTTTCCACATGGGTCTTGTCATCAGGAGCTGTTATTTTAACATCATCTAAAAATACAGAAACGCCTGGAATTCCTTGGAGAATCTGTGTGATTTCTCTTTGGAATATGGCTGGGGCAGAAGCAACCCCGTACATTAACCGTGTTGGTCTGAATAGTCCCATGTGAGTGTTCAGTGTTAAAAATTCCTGATGTTCAGGTTTAACTGTCATCTGTAAATATGCCTGCGCTAAATCTATTTTCGAGAATTTTTCTCCCCCAGCCATGTTAGCAAAAAGCTCCTCTATTGTGGGCAAAGGAAACTCGTCTATTACCAAGTTTTTGATCACCGTTAATTTATAATCTCCACACAATCGTACACGGTTTCCTGATTTTTTACGGGTACTATTGGTGTAGCCCATTCACTGCGATTGACTTTTATTAAAATTCCTTGATTTACTAAATCGTTAATTTCTTTCTCGACACTTTCTTTTAATGCAAATGGTATAGTACGATTTTTTAGAAATATTGGCAACGCATTTTCTTTTAGGATAAGAGATGCTTGAATATTTGAAATCTCTCCTAATGACTTACGAAAGACTACCTCGAATTCTTCTTTTAATTTTTTTATCACTTCTTGATTAGTATTAGAATGGGTGACAATTTGATTTACGTACGAGTTCCCCTTACTTAATAATTCGTTCCAATCAAATTTCAAATCTCGCATCCATGTTCTTCCTACAATAGGTCCTCTTTTAGACTCTACCACAAATAGTGTTAATTTTGTTTTAGCATTTTCCACTATAACACTAATTGTACCAAATAACTTTATAGATCCTCCACAATAGCTTTGTAATTTTATATCTGATTCTCTAATAGGGATATCTTTAAACCATCTTTGTTTGTCGTTCATACTGATAATAGAAAACGGGGATCCTGAATCTACTTCAAATTGAATTTTAGTATTATTGACTTTTAGTGTTATGTATATTTTTGCGGTATGGTTTGCATTTGGTATAAATTGTTGATCAAAATTGAGTTTACCTCTTCGTTCTCCTCGCTGTCTTGATGTTGTTCGTCAATTAACCTCACACTTTTGCTTCTATTGTTCGTGCGACAGACGCGCTGCAAATGTCCAATTTTCCCGCACTTTTTGCAGACGGTTCTTTTGTGCTTGCATACATATGCAAAATGTGATTCTCCACATCTATAACACTCGACGTTTTTCTTCGTTGTGTTGCTCACGATGTTTACTTCTTTCACTTCAGCACCTCTGCTATTCAGCACTTCAGCACTTCTGCTATTCAGCACTTCAGCGCCATCTCCGGCGGCTTCCATGGCTAAAGCAATTTGCTTAGCTTTTTCCAGTGTTAGATTTCTTTCTTCAATTTGCCGGTTGCGTATTCTTGGATTCCGTACACCAAAAACTAGCTGGTTCCTGAGCGCCTTTGTCAAATATTGCCCGAAATCACAATTAGCCGCCACTTTTTGCAAAGCCGTGATGAACTCCGTTACAGTTTCGCCTTCAGTCTGTAGTCGTTGACGAAACTTCCATAGTTCCACCATTTCGAGGGGTTTCGGGTCGAACAGCTCATCCAAACACTTCACTATTTGTTCGTATGTTTTGTCTTCTGGTTCTTCCGGAGAAATATGATCACACAATAAATTGTATGAATCAACACCCATGTAATGCAGAAGCATGGCTTTTTTATTATTCGATTTAACCTCAAATACCGACATTGCTCCTTCGAAGCGTTTCACCCAGCGGGCCCATTGCATGAGCCCTTTGTTAAAAGGTTCCATATCGAATTTTGCCATTGTGGTGCGTTGTTCACTCTGTGCGATGTTCTGCTTTGTACCACTGCTTGTTGGTTTCTCTTCGATCATGACACTGTCTCCACTTATACCCGATTGTTTCAGCTTTTCTTTAACTGCGTAGCGCTAGCGTTCCAGGGTTCTCAGAATTTGTCACTCGTCGCCAATTGTTATAACTCGTGGAAGGAAGACACATGTGTTTCGTTCGTAGTTCAGACACAGAGTGCCGTTTATTCTCACTGACAGCTGTTTGCTACCCAACTAGCAGTTTCTGTCGATGGACAGCTGTCAGACGTATATGACATGGTGTATACTCGGTTGAAGTTTGATGTTTGATCCCTAGTTCTTTTAATCTGTTTTGTAATAATTGGTTCGTATATTCCTTTCCATTGTCACTACGCAATATTTTTAGTTTGCGTCCGGTCTCTCTTTCCGCTTTGGTACGAAAATCTTCAAAAGCTCCTAATACTTCCGCTTCTGATTTTTGTATTAAGAAATATACTGCATATCTTCTTGTTTTATCGTCTATGAACGTTATAAAATATCGCTTTCCTCCTAATGACGTTTCTTCCATTGGACCGCATATGTCCGAATGAACGATTTCTAATATATCTTCGGCTCGACTGCCTATTTTAGGAAATGGGAGACGACACTGTTTTCCTTTCGCACATATTACGCAATTTTCAGATTCAATCCCATTAAACGTTATACCGGATGCTAATCCATCTTTTAACATCTTTAAATTGCTATAATTAAGGTGTCCCATTCTTCTATGCCATGTAGCTGAATCTACCGCTTTAGATGTAACCGCCATCGCAAAACTATCTTTTCTCTCTTCTAACGGGAATAAGCCATTCGTAACGTCGTGACTGCCGGTCGCAATAAAAATGCCGTTTGGTCCAATCACTTTTACGCCTTTGTTGGTAAAATAAACTTCTTTGCCCTGTCGAACTATTTGGCTAATCGATAATAAATTGTTTGATATTCCCGGGACATACTTCACATTTTCTACGTTAACCGTTGTGCCCTTTGGAATGCATTTTGTGTTAAACCTGATAGAGCCTTTCGCAATAACTTCCATCGCTTGTTTATCCGCTGCTCTTACAGTACCACTTGCCGCACACTCGTTTTCTAACAAATTACGATTGTTCGTGAAATGTTCAGACGCACCTGAATCAAAGTACCACGCATCGTTATTCGCACCACTCATTGTTCCCACTGTTCCCAGCACCATGCTTAACGAAGACGCATTCAATGTACAGTTTCGGGCAATATGGCCGAACTTACCGCAACGCCTGCACTTCGGTCCCTTTGTCTGCTTCGATGGTGCACCTTGTTGATTTCTCGGCTGCCATTGATGCTTCGTCGTTCCAAGAAAGACCGCCTTTTCAGATGACGCACTCGATTTGTATTCCTGCAGCAACTTAGCTTTTATGATATCGCCAGTTATCGCCGTTCCAGAATTTTCTAGCGCCATGATCATCGGCTTGTATTCATCAGGTAACCCGGCGAGAAGTAACGTGCCGATCCACTCTTCACTGATGTCGAAACCAATACCACGCAACTGGTGTGCTGTACCCACTATGTCGTTCACGAAACTTTCCATAGACGCACACGATGCTAACGTTGTGTTGATGAGTTTCCTTAGAAGTCCTACACGACGCGTTAGTCCCGTATCCTCGAACGCTGCTTCCAGCTTCTTCCACACGTCCCGCGCAGTTTCCGCATCTTTAACATGGACGTAATTGATCGGGTCCAACAGCAAAATAATTTTTGCTCTCGCTTTCCAGCACTTCTGCTTGTCCACTTTCGTCTCATCTTCCGGTTTTACCGCCTGCCACAGGTCCTCCAGCTCAAGGAAAGTTTCTACAGCAAACTTCCACGTTGGCCAATTTTCGCGACCAACAAGCCTTTCAATCGACGGTAAATTATTTGCAGAACTAGTAGCCATTTTGTTTTACTGCGTTGGGTCTGGGCCCATAACCTATTGGAAACACACGTCTGGATGGTTCGAGTTCAGATAATAGAGTGAGAGTTTATTTACAAGTGTATACAATATTTCATGCTTTCGGGTTGGACAATACCCAACATCTGTCAAATGACAGTTCGACCCAACTAACCTACAATGACAGTTCGCTTCAACCAACAATATCCATAGAAAAAACGAAAGCTCCATAGCTTCATTGGTTTGCTCAATTGATTTGCAGATGGCGTATTACAACTCATCATTATACTGCTTTCCTTTTCTAGCAATATGTTTCGACAAGTTTCATTTAATCTAATCTTTCAGTTTAATCTAATATAGCCTTCTAAATTTCCGAGGAAAAATCTATTTGAATGGTCGCGTGGTCAGATACGTGGATAACACCAACTACCATTACTCAAATCTCACTTGATTCAATGCTGGTGGTTAGCATTGGAGATTAGTATTTAAACAATCATATCGTTCTAGTGCTAGCGATGCATCGATGCAGCGATGGTCCCTACTTTTTAAAATAATGAATACGCAACACGCTTTGTGACCTACGTTTTACAAAAGTTCGGTTGTTTCGTAATTTTTACTAGCTCTAAGCCGCAGAACGGTGTATGCCGGAGAGAAGCGAAATTAGATGTTACTCGATCGAGAGTTGCAGGAGAAGAAAGTGTATTGGTTAGCACTAGAACCGCCGATGGGACTTTTTTGTCCCATCGCACTCGAAAAAGGTGTGTTATTCCGCTTGCCACCGTGACAAACCATTGAAGATTTCTGATTTTTATTTATTTTGAACGATCTTTCGAATGCGCTCATAAAAATAATTGTATCCCATATGGCTCTTTAAAAAAATCAATTTTATCCTAGATCCGCCATATGGGACATTTTTGTCCCATAGGCAAAATACGTAGTGGTGGCTGGTATATCTGCTGTCAACGAGTGACGGATGTGGTTCTGCAAGTTTGCCAGCACTGGGTGAAAGTATGTGTGGACAGTACTCTGTGAAAAGTGTTAGTAGAAGATGGCCTGTTCATTCATTTTTTTTTAATATTCTGGATTTGGCGGGAATTGATTGGAATTATTGGGTTTTGTGCAATGAACTTACTACAGAAAAGATAACTAGACGCGATTTTCTTTTCCAGCTAGACAAAGAACTTTCATGTTTCATGTGAGCCAGGTTCTGATGAAACAAAGATGTGTTTTAGATGCTTGAAATAATTTATCTAGGTGTTCCTTTTGTTTCCGAAAAAAGCCTTGTCCTCTTCTTTTGACCATTTAGAGCTGTGTTAACAACGAATTTTGTAATGTTTCTGAAGCGAGTCATAGACGTTTGCTTATACCCAAAAAACTTTGAACATTAGACTTGTTTTATTATCATAAAAACCCTACTTATCAGTTGATTGTTTAAATAATTTGTAGCTATAAGCCTAGCTTTACTGTCGTTAAACCCTGTAAGCAATAATTATCTATAATATAATTATCATAAGGAGTTTATGATAAACTACAGAAACCCAAGTAGCATAGCCGAAGTTGTTCAGAGATTTTTCTGTGTGCCAAAGCGAGATGCCCTGTCTTCTCTCTCTAGATTTTGGACAGCAAACCGCCACGCGTGTAGAGGTATGTGCGTGTTACGAAAAACGCGAGGAGCGGGTTCTGAAGTCTGTCGTTGGTCACACATACATGCATTTACCAGCGGATTGCGCTACACCGTGTCTACCCATCTTTTTCGATCTATCATGATCTTTTCTGCTATCGCACTCATCCGGGTGTTAGGCATTCTCAGTCTGTCCAGAACTTTCGTTGTGGAAGGATGTGCGGGAGTGATGTGCGATTTCTTGTGTCCCCTACTTTCCATGTTTACGTTTTGCGCAGTGTTGCTTCTTATTCCATTGTGGAATGATTTATCCTAGCTAACTTGTTGAGGTAAGTTTCTTGATCTCATATGTGCTTCAATGTACTAATTCAACTAATGCTTATCGGCTTCAAAGTTACAGGTGCATGCTCCATTCATCAGCGCCTACGTGTTGGCATCATCAACAATCTTCAAAGTGGGTGACGGAAAGAAATTGTTTTCCAGTTTTAAAATATTAAGGTAAGTGTTGCTCTCATGATATACGCAAAACTATCCAAAGTAATACGTTCTACATACATTAATTATTGGTTCATTTTTATTGACAGCGTTCAGCACAACTCAGCCACAAAACAACCCCCTGTGCAATGCGATCCAAAAATTGGAACCTCTCGCTCATGTAGTTCGTTTTTCTCTTTCCCTCCTACAGCGTTTTTGTCGAGCAGCTCATCGAGCAATGCGTCCCTTGCGTTTCCTCTTCCCCTTCGCCTGAGCGCGCTGCCAAAGATGTATATGTGTTGGTGCGTGTGGTGGCCATCATGTGTCAAACAATGTGCGCTTTCATTTTTTGTCTATTGTCGTCTCTTTCACACCTAGGTATGCTTGATGTGGAACGATTGCGGCGCCGATAGAAAATGTAAACATTGCGGACTGCTCATCCAAGAGTGCTCCGGCGTTAATTAAATAATAATTGCATAAAGTCGAGTGAAAATAGGATCAAGCCGTGTAAAAAGAATACATTTAATGTATCCCGACCCTGTCCATAGTCATGCGCGTCAAATGGCACGGTTGGAACGCGAACATACTGCGACGCGAATGCGTTTTGCTGAGCAACCGGAACCGGACCCGGGTAAGAGAACATTAAGCTGTGCGGTCTAAGGAAAAGTGTCCTCAATATGTTCCTTTTCTCTATGTTTTAGATGACCGAGTCGATGATGCTGTGCCACTGGTGTACGAAGCAAGTTTAGGCCCTATGGAAGTGAACGATAAGTTACAATCATTATAAACTGTGGATTGCGAACCGCTTATTATGTTTGTGTACACATTTTTTACAGACAAATTTCTACCGATGAGTTCTAGTGTGGAGAACAGTGCGTAGACCAAAAGCAGCGATGAAGATGGTAAATTGCATTTATACGGGGCAACAACACACCTTAAACCGAAATGCGTTCTGTGCACGCCCATTGCCAATGTAATGGACACCGAATCGACGGTAATCGTTGGGGTACAGCAGTTGTACCTGGTAAGAATAGTATATATAAGCATCTTGTTGTTTGATAAAGTTCTTACCCTATACATTTCTCTTGTTATAGCCACATTCAGCAATTCATATTGCCACACTATAGCCAAGGAGAGATTTATACTGCATGTCGTCATGCGTGGTAAGCGCATGGTATGGGGAACCGCTTTTGCTGCGTGTGTCTGCAAGTGGCATCAGATTCTTTGGCAAGTGACGAAGTCATAAAAAGTAGGTTATTAGTAATTAGTAATATTTGGGTACAATACATATTACTTAATACTTTTACTATTTATTTTATACAGGTATCTGGTAGCGCGTTTGGAATCAGCTTAAGGTGCACAATCCCAAAGTAATGAACAATTCATGTCCGTTAGGATGGTTAATATTGCGAGCCATAGACGAATGCACTGTTTCCGCTCCATATTCTACACCTTATGTGCCCTATGATGCATATGTTGCTGCGTTAGGGATCATGTAGCGACGCTATGGTGCTCTCCTGTACAAATAGTGATCTTTAGCGAAACGGTCTCAACAACCAGTCCATGCATATACATGCCTCACGGTGTATGCAATCTTTGCAAACAAGACTGCAACTCCAAAAACAAGCTTTTCTGTCGCATACTTACTCCTCTTAAAATAATGTTTTTTTTTTATAAATCTGAGCCCCACATAATACCAAGACAATTGCTACTTATGTTTTCGGATTGTGAATGCAAATATAGAGCTTTTGGATTTTAAGTTCGGTATATTCTTCTTCTGAGTTCATGTTTTGTAATAATTTAATTCATTTTTATACAGTTCACCAAACGGACACACCTAAACTAATACTACTAACAAACTATAATGAATTCTTCATAACTCAATTTAACCAAAACCTATACTACTATTTACAACTATACTAACTATACTATACTAATTTTAAAAAAATATGACAAGAAAGTACATATCTACTATTTACAAATTCAAATCAAAATTCAGATCTTCGTGATCTTCAAGACCTTCAACATCTGCTAAGTTCAGGTGATGTTCTTCGTTTTCTTCTTCGGCTTCTTCGTTCCCAGGAACGCGTGCTGCGGCGTTCAATTTCAAAATAAAATATTTTTTTAAAAATCCTTCTTTCACTACCATGTCGTCCGTGCTTCCAACTTTTGCCATTAGTGACACAATGTTAGGATAATTTTTTAGCGGTATTTTCCCGTTCTTGGCTGTCCACCTGCAGGAAGGCATGAAAGTCTTTGAAAAAAGCAAGTCCCTTGCTTGGTTCAACCGCTTCATTGAATACGGCGACATCACCTCACATTTGAGCCACGACACACAGTGCCGCATATACTCCTTGTCAGCCAACTTCCGCTCCATGTTGTCTAGTTCGTCCTTCGATCTGATGGGTTGCAGCGTAAACTCGTCCGGCAAAGACCTCGCACACCCCTCCTTGTCGGCACACACCGCTGCTCTGATCCGGTTCACAACCACCTCCGTCGTCAATACCGTCTTACGGATGACGGGGATTTCCTTATTCAGAGTTGCGCTGTGTGCCTGGAGGGTGTTTTCGATATCGTCAAACCGTCGTTTTACGTATTGAAATAGGTGCGATATTTGCTGCCGCACATCAGTCGAAGGATCGACACCAGGATAGTCAGTGGCGGTGACTGTGGCTCGGGGTGGAGTAGAGACGGGATCTGCGCGATTCGAAGCCGTACCCAAATGAGTAGCGGTTGACCGGAGAGGACTAGCTGCCTTCGAACGTCGAATTACCCCGATCGGTTCTTGCTGGTGGATGGGACAGGTGATACAGCAGGAACTGGCTGGTTATCGTAGCGGACTGGCGAAGCGACCGCTGATTCCCGCCGGATTGGCGATGCAACGATGGCATTTCGCTGCACTGCCGATGCAACAGTGGCACTCCGCTGCACCGCCGCTGTAGCTGTAGCACTACGCTGCACCGCCGCTGTAGAGGTAGCACTACGCTTCACTGCCGATGCAACGGTGGCACTCCGCTGCACCGCCGCTGTAGAGGTAGCACTACGCTTCACTGCCGATGCAACGGTGGCACTCCGTTGCACCGCCGATGTAGCGGTTGCACTACGCTGCACCGCCGCCGTAGTAGTTGCACTACGCTGCACCGCCGCCGTAGTAGTTGCACTACGCTGCACCGCTGATGCACAGGTGGCACCTTGCCGAACAGGTGCAAACGACGACCCAGCTGTTAAGATGGCTGGAGAGGCCGGGAAAGTTGAGGGGACAACTGTTGTCAGCTCGCTAACCGATACTGCGCCCCGGACATCGGTTATATGGTTGGTGTTGATGTGAGGACCACGTAGTCCCATTATTTTTCTCGGAGGACCGTTTGAATGTTCCTGGTGAAATGGCACAGCTGGTCGAAGGGCGGTAGTGCGTTGGACACTGCTTGCTATCATGGTGCTGGTAGCCCATGTTAACGTTCCACATGTAGCCGCTGTGGCGACAGTGGTGATTGTTCTTGCCACGGTTGTGGTTGTGGCAATGCCGCTGGTGGTGATTTCGGATACCGCCCCCGGATATGATATATTAGAAATTTTCTTCATACCCGCGTCGGACAGACGATATACGCCAGTAGGAATAGGGACATCGTTGTCACTAGACTCCTTTCGTACCGGAAACATTTTGCTGAAACAATGCAACAACGCAAAATTTAAGTAAGGTTTATGCGCATCCATGATTACCGCGGTCAATTGGTTACATCGGAACCGGCATGGAACATACTTCACGGACAGCAGTTCAACACCAGCAATCAATCGACCAGCGGCATATAAGCAAAAAATAATGATAAATAAATACTTACCAAAACTAAAACACGCCTTACTAACACGAATTTAATAAATCGCTCCGCGGAGGAAAATACATGTGATTCGATGGCGGCACACAGACAGAATGAGGAGATGCAAGGATGGTGTGTACAGTGTTGGCGCCAAATAAAGGAATCGGTGGTGTGGGTGAAGAGAAATATGAGGGCAACGGTAAAAAACAAATACGTACGATACACACAACTGTGTGTAAATATATTTTTTGGCCGTTATATATTTTTCAATACATTTGCAAATTTGGATCTACCTACACAAATGCATTCCCACGCATTCGAATTGCCAGAAAGAGATAGATATATACTTTGCCATCTCGCTCGGCACGCAGCCATGAGCTCGAAAAAGTACACAGCCAGTGTCAAAAGGGCTGAAGTTTGACATCCAAATTTGAGTATAATTTGATCAAAATCCGATTCAAAAACCGAGCTCAAAAACTGCTCGATTTTGCGCAGCGGGAACGCACTGGATTACGCTAAGAACTTGTCAAAACGCGCGCCACCCCCGGGCGCGGTAGGAGAAAGGAAGAACGAGAGGAGGAAAAACTAAAGCCAGCGCGCAGCTCTGATGGTACCCCGGACGCGGTAAGGAGAAAAAAGATCGAGAGGAGGAAGAACGGTAAATTTGGAAGGGGGAGACCGTTCTGCCGTCTACACAGTGTGAGTATGCCAAAGCACGTGTTGGAACGGAGAGAAAATGTGTGGAATAAATGTATTTTTTCTATCTGTCTCTCGCTCTGATTTGAGTGATTTACCCTTCGTGAGTATCCACGAGCTCCCTCGTGTGGTTGTTGTTGTTGGAAGTTGAAACCGAACCCTCTTCGTGCGCTGCCAAAATCAGCGTAGAACGAAATCGAGTGGCTCAAGCGAAAAAACGAAAAAAATTATGAACGAGTGTGCTGTGAGAATAACACACACGCACGCACAAGGCGACACCCGAAATCTGGTGCGATACCGGCTTTCAGTGGAGCAAGTACACACATGCACACATTTGGCCACACCAGCGCTCTGTTCTAGTGCAGGTAGTTTTCTGCAGTCCACGGTGATACTACACACAGCCACGCACTTGGCGATACACGCTGTTTGGTGCGGTGCGGTGGACGTTCAGAATTCAGTGGTGCAAATACACACATGCACACACTTGGCTACACACGCAGTACGGCGCGGTTGGCTTGGCAGAAGCGCATACCCACATTCAAGCAGAAGCTTTATTTTCAGTCCAGTGAGGTTGGGGCTTGTGTGGTGTTTCAGCGCTTGGTAGTCAGCAAATAAAATCCGTGAAAAATGGAGTTTTGTTTAATTTGAGGTAAGTAAAAGTGATTAAAATTATCAACCAACATCATCCCTCCTAATTAATAACATTTTTCTTCTATTTCATGTGTGTTTCACGGCGAACGGAGACAACAAAACCTGTGGCTGTGTCGTAGTGCTCGAGATGGTGGCCCGTAGCGAAAGGAACTAGGCGCAACAGCGAGGAAGAGCAGAAAGTGTTGTGACGATTTTGTGATTTTATTCACTGTGCGAGTGTGGAAAGAGTGTTTTGAAATAATGTGCGTTAATGTGAAATTAAGTTCAGTGTTCGTAGTGCATGTGTTTTTGATTTTTGTAAAAAAAGTGTTAGATAAATGTTATTAATTTCAATAAATAGAATTGTTGTGATATAATTATGTGCACTGTATCATTTCGCAAAGAAATCCTAGCAAAAAAGGGGGAGGGGGCTAATTAAACGAAGGGTCGTACCGAACTCCGTTCGGGTTCGCTTCGGCTTCGGGTTGCTTCGGAGGCTGAGACCCCAAGTAGCAACCGAAGCTTTTTTCTCCCAGTTTCAACCCCCTCATGTCCACAAACTGCCTTCGCTTACTATTCCTATCCCGTTTCTACATTCCACAACGTTTGTTGCGTTCTCACTCATCAGGGTGTTAGTCAATTCTCTCTTGCCACACGAAGAGAATTCTCCGGCAAACTTCGTGTGTTTGATTCTACCCATCCCTGTTGAACACACGCCATTTTCTTCCATCGCACTCATCAGGGTGTTTGCTCTTTTCCATCCAAGCCAAAGAACGACTTCAGTGTGCTCTGAACCGTGGACGTGAGAGTGTGTGTTTGTGTGCTGCGTGAACTATTTTTCCTGCGTGAAACACTTTCCATACTGCGCCATCCGCGGTGTTCTTTCTGCTTTATCGGAGGACAAATTGTTATCATCTGATTGTTTCGGTAAGTGTCCTTTTCTAAGTGTCTAGTGTTATGTGACATTTATTCTAATTAAAACATTGCACTTTACATGTTTCAGATGTGTGCTGCTACCGCTAGCTGTTCTCCAAACCTCTTCAAATTGCGACACTGTGTGCACAGGTGTTCAAGGTTCAATTGATCCTCGAGCACAAAGGTAAGTTTGTCACATCTTTAAATCAAGTGTAATTTTTTTAACAAAGTATGTCTATTAATTGTGTACTTTCATCAACAGCCTTCATACAACACCACGGTTGAGGCGCGTCAAATCTGATGACATCTTTCTAGAACCAAGCAGGCTGAACACGCGCACCACCACGGGCTCCAGCGCGGTGTGAAGAGGAAAGAAGAAAAGACAGAATTGGAAACAGCCGCGCCAGGCTTCCAACCACCGTGTGTGTGTATGTAAGTATGTGAGAACACATGTGTGAATCCTCTTGTGGGAACTGCAAAAAGAAGAGAATAAAGAGTGTGAAGCAGCTAGACTGCCGCAACCAAATCAAGAGAGTGAATTCTCATTTCAATCCGAAAAACTGGGAGAGAGTGATGACATGCGAGAGAGAATAAAACTAGAAACACGAGAGAGGGCCACACGAAGCGTTTTCGGGTTTTTTCGCCTTCGCGCACATTTTGCTTTATGCGCGCGACTAAGTGAGCCTTGATGAGCGCGATGGCTCCCATACAAAGGCCTTCGGCTTTGCTAGCTGGGACGTTTCGCCAACTCCCCAACAAACAAAGCCGAAGTCGCTCGAACCTTTGACTCTGTGCCAGAGCGAAAAAGCATGCATTCTGCATCAAGTTCTACAGCTGCAAACACAGCGCGTGTAGATGTGTGTGTGCGCGGAGCGAATGCATGGATGAAGATGGGAAGCAGCGGGGTTTTCTTGTTCAGTTGACGGGACCCGAACAATTCCCCATGGTTTGGTCAGTCCAATGCCAACGCTGCTGAGGGAAGGGTGTGTTACTTTTCCGCGCGGTGGGATTCACGCTCATGATGATGAAAAACATTATGTTCTTTGGAATATTTGCTTACTATGTTATTGATTTCACCATTTTCTAAATTTTTCACTACTTTTCAAATATTTTATGAAAATACACGTGAAAGTTTCTATAGATAATATTTTAAGAAGAAACGGCGCAAAAAAGTCGCATTGCTAAGATTGATGATATTATCGATTTAAAAAAAGTTTCTGAACCCGTAATGAAAAAAAGAAAAAAAAAATACAAAAAACTTTTTCTAAGTTTATTTTGAGTTGCTGAATCTAGCTCTCGAAAATCGTTTTTGGATAGGATGAATAGTTTCACAGATATTTATCAAAAACCTGTTGATTTCTTCTCACTCACGTATTTGAAATGTCCAGCAGTAAGCGGGTATCTCTTCATTGCGCGGATGCTTGCGCCTGTGATACTAGACAACAATCATACGATGGAAAAGATCCATTCTTATTGCATTAATAATCTCGCCAAGCGCGATGTAATAAATGGTTAAATTATTTGACCGGCAGGTTTCAAATATTTCTTCCATCACAAACGCTGGATCAAGACCCAGCGGTAAGTACCCTTTAATCCATATACAAAAATAGCTCTCCATCCAGTTCACAGGCAAACAGACAGCAAAGAGGATTCCACAAAGCACAAGCGGCTCAGGCTTAACCCGCCCACCCCACTTGCCCCCCAAGGCGAACACGTAAAAAAGGCACGCCCCAAAATCAAACTGCGCAGTGTGTGTGCGTGTCTTGTTTTACTTTTTTCCCATTCGAAACCCGAACCAACTTCGGCTTTTTCACGAAGAAAGGTTCGAGCCATCGCTTCCCAACGGTCAAAAGCCGAAGATTTTATATTGACCTTTCGTTTTTTCTATCTGTCTCTCGCTCTAATTTGAGCGATTTTCCCTTCGTGAGTATCCACGAGCTCCCTCGTGTGGTTGTTGTTGTTGGAAGTTGAAACCGAACCCCCTTCGTGCGCTGCCAAAATCAGCGAAGAACGAAATCGAGTGGCTCAAGCGAAAAAACGAAAAAAAATATGAACGAGTGTGCTGTGAGAATAACACACATGCGCGCACAAGGCGACACCCGAAATCTGGTGCGATACCGGCTTTCAGTGGAGCAAGTACACACATGCACACATTTGGCCACACCAGCGCTCTGTTCTAGTGCAGGTAGTTTTCTGCAGTCCACGGTGATACTACACACAACCACGCACTTGGCGATACACGCTGTTTGGTGCGGTGCGGTGGACGTTCAGAATTCGGTGGTGCAAATACACACATGCACACACTTGGCGACATACGCTCTGCTGTGCGGTGAGATTTGTGTTCTGTGTCCAGTGGTGCAAATATACACACACACGCACTTGGCTACACACGCAGTACGGCGCGGCTGGCTTGGCAGAAGCGCATACACACATTAACGCAGTAGGCTTTACGTTCAGTCCAGTGAGGTTGGTGCTTGTGTAGTGTTTTTGCACTTGGTAGTCGGCGGATAAACCCCGTGAAAAATGGAGATTTGTTTTATTTGAGGTAAGTAAAAGTGATTAAAATGATCAACCAATATCCCCCTTCTAATTAATAACATTTTTCTTCCATTTCATGTGTGTTTCACGGCGAACGGAGACAACAAAACCTGTGGCTGTGTCGGAGTGTTGGAGCAGATGGCCCGTACAGTGCAGCGAGAAAAACCAGGAGCAACAGCGATGAGGAGCAGAAAGTGCTGTACTGAATTTGTTATTTTTTGCTCAGTGCGACTGTAAAAAGTGTTTTTTTTAAATTATGTGCGTTAATTTAGGATTAAGTGCAGTGATTATTGAGCAAGTGTTGTGTTTTCTTTGTATTCTATGTTGGTTCGATATTCAATAAATCGAATTAACTTAGTATAATGGTGTGCACTGGATCGTTTTAGAAAGAAATCCTGGCAAAAACAGGGGGAGGGGGCTAATTAAACGAAGGTTCGTACCGAACTCCGTTCGGGTTCGCTTCGGCTTCGGGTTAATTCGGAGGCTGAGACGTTTCGCCAACTCAGCTTCAAAGTCAGCTTCAATCTCAGCGGATCTCTGAGTGCTGGTGACCGTTGGGTTCCGTTCAACGTCGAGCAATGGTTCGAGCGATAAGCTCCCTCGAACCCATCTCGAACCTTATTTCCTTCGAGCGACTTCGGATTTGTCTGTTCCCAACCCAACGGTCAAAAGCCGAAGATTTTATATTGACCTTTCGTTTTTTCTATCTGTCTCTCGCTCTAATTGAGTGATTTTCCCTTCGTGAGTATCCACGAGCTCCCTCGTGTGGTTGTTGTTGTTGGAAGTTGAAACCGAACCCCCTTTGTGCGCTGCCAAAATCAGCGAAGAACGAAATCGAGTGGCTCAAGCGAAAAAACGAAAAAAATGATGAACGAGTGTGCTGTGAGAATAACACACATGCGCGCACAAGGCGACACCCGAAATCTGGTGCGATACCGGCTTTCAGTGGAGCAAGTACACACATGCACACATTTGGCCACACCAGCGCTCTGTTCTAGTGTAGGTAGTTTTCTGCAGTCCACGGTGATACTACACACAGCCACGGACTTGGTGATACACGCTGTTTGGTGCGGTGCGGTGGACGTTCAGAATTCAGTGGTGCAAATACACACATGCACACACTTGGCGACATACGCTCTGCTGTGCGGTGAGATTTGTGTTCTGTGTCCAGTGGTGCAAATATACACACACACGCACTTGGCTCCACACGCAGTACGGCGCGGTTGGTTTGGCAGAAGCGCATACCCACATTCACGCAGTAGGCTTTACTTTCAGTCCAGTAAGGTTGGTGCTTGTGTGGTGTTTCAGCGCTTGGTAGTCAGCAGATAAAATCCGTGAAAAATGGAGTTTTGTTTAATTTAAGGTAAGTAAAAGTGATTAAAATTATCAACAAACATCCTCCCTCCTAATTAATAACATTTTTCTTCCATTTCATGTGTGTTTCACGGCGAACGGAGACAACAAAACCTGTGGCTGTGTCGTAGTGCTCGAGATGGTGGCCCGTACAGTGTAGCGAAAGGAACTAGGCGCAACAGCGAGGAAGAGCAGAAAGTGTTGTGACGATTTTGTGATTTTATTCACTGTGCGAGTGTGGAAAGTGTGTTTTGGAATAATGTGCGTTAATGTGAAATTAAGTTCAGTGTTCGTAGTGCATGTGTTTTTGATTTTTGTAAAACATGTTAGATAAATGTTATTAATTTCAATAAATAGAATTGTTGTGATATAATTCTGTGCACTGTATCATTTTGGAAAGAAATCCTGGCAAAAAAGGGGGAGGGGGCTAATTAAACGAAGGTTCGTACCGAACTCCGTTCGGGTTCGCTTCGGCTTCGGGTTACTTCGGAGGCTGAGACGTTTCGCCAACTCAGCTTCAAAGTCAGCTTCAATCTCAGCGGATCTCTGAGTGCTGGTGACCGTTGGGAAGGTTCGAGATGGGTTCGAGGGAGCTTATCGCTCGAACCATTGCTCGACGTTGAGCGGAAGCGATAGCTCGAACCTTTCTTCGTGTAAAAAGCCGAAGTTGGTTCGGGTTTCGAATGAGAAAAAAGTAAAATAACACACGCATACACACTGCGCAGTTTGATTTTGGGGCGTGCCTTTTTTTCGTGTTCGCCTTGGGGGGCAAGTGGGGTGGGCGGGTTAAGGCTGAGCCGCTTGTGCTTTGTGGAATCCTCTTTGCTGTCTGTTTGCCTGTGAACTGGATGGAGAGCTATTTTTGTATATGGATTAAAGGGTACTTACCGCTGGGTCTTGATCCAGCGTTTGTGATGGAAGAAATGTTTAAAACCTGCCGATCAAACAATTCAACCATTTATTACATCGCGCTCGGCGAGATTATTAATGCAATATGAATGGATCTTTTCCTTCTTTTGATTGTTGTCTAGTATCACAGGCGCAAGCATCCGTGCAATGAAGAGATACCCGCTTACTGCTGAACATTTCAAATATGTGTGTAAGAAGAAATCAACAGGTTTTTGATAAATATTTTTGAAACTATTCATTCTATCCAAAAACGATCTTCGAGAGCTAGATTCAGCAACTCAAAATATATTTAGAAAAAGTTTTTCGTATTTTATTTTTCATTACGGGTCTAGAAACTTTTTTTAAATTGATAATATCATCAATCTTAGCAATGCGGCTTTTTTGCGCCGTTTCTTCTGAAAATATTATTTATAGAAACTTTCACGTGTATTTCATAAAATATTTGAAAAGTAGTGAAAAATTTAGAAAATGGTGAAATCAATAACATAGTAAGCAAATATTCCAAAGAACATAATGTTTTTCATCATCATGAGCGTGAATCCCACCGCGCGGAAAAGTAACACACCCTTCCCTCAGCAGCGTTGGCATTGGACTGACCAAACCATGGGGAATTGTTCGGGTCCCGTCAACTGAACAAGAAAACCCCGCTGCTTCCCATCTTCATCCATACATTCGCTCCGCGCACACACACATCTACACGCGCTGTGTTTGCAGCTGTAGAACTTGATGCAGGATGCATGCTTTCTCGCTCTGGCACAGAGTAAAAGGTTCGAGTGACTTCGGCTTTGTTTGTTGGGAAAGCACGCTTCCCAAATAGCCAGAATTGCTTAAGCAGCTCATTTTGGCACGCTAAAGATCGCTGCTCTAATTCGCCTTTTACAGTAGATAAACAGCATCAAAGTTCTATGTGGGTCTTTCAAACAGCGCCTAAGCAGCTTACCTATGCTACGGTGCCAGGGATTATTTTTCTTTGTGTTTTATTTTCAAGCAAGCATCATCGATGAAATAAACAACAGGATTTGTTTTGTTTGTGTACATGTGTATATTTTTAAATCCTTAATATTCATGAATTATAAAAATTGTAACACAATTTACTGTACAATCACAATCACTTCACTCAATATTCCTCCTTCAATTAACTAGCTTGGGCAGCAGCAAGTCAATCATCTTGACGGCACCAGTCTTTGACACTTTGACAAGGGCCATCTCGTACCGATGTCATGCATTAAAAAGCTTTAAAGCTCCACCAAGTTCGGTACCCTGTCAACAAGCCTTCAAGTTCCATCGTGAACCATACACATCAGGCTAATCAGCTACAAGGTTCGTGAGAGTACCATGTGCCTGTTAAAAAGCTCCATAGTTCCGCAAAGTACCGTCTATCTCTTAATCAATCAGAAAGGACGACATCGGAACGAATTTTCATTCAACAGCCCTAAATCAGCTATTAAATACGAGCTCGCTATTTGGGTTGTTGCGGCAACGTTCAATAATGGTGGTGAACTCGAACTAGACACACACATCTCCACACTCAGGGTACGACATCTTCCCTGTTGCTGTTTTGGACTCAGACAAAATTTGTGTTTCTACACTTATTGTTCAACGAAACAAAAAGTACGAAACAAAAGTACAAGTACAACAAAAAGTAGTAGCAACGAGGATCTGAATCTAGAAACAAATATTAGGCTAGAAATAGACGAACCGAGATCGTTGCGGTATCGCGAAATTCGCGCCTCCAATCGCGCCTGCTGTTTCGCAGAGATACCCATCTTTGATATTGCTGAGATTTTCGCGGTAGCGCGAACCGATTATTTTTACTTTTTCTGGTGGATTTGTGTGAAAACTTGTGTCAAGAAACGAGTTTTGTATTTTATTTTGCATAAACTATGTGAAATAAATAATTTGATTCACAAATTGATTAAAAAAATCATCTTAGCTCATTCAATCGTTACCAGACCTCGGATGGTTCAATACACAAACCGCGATTATATCGCCTATCTGTCAGATTTTATAAACAAATTGACAGCTCAAGTCATACGTGATTTTCGCGGTAGCGCGATGATCTCGGTTCGTCTATTTCCAGCCTTATGTTCTGCTAATGATATTTCACTGTAATTAATTGCACTACGTCAAGTTTTTACATATCTTTCATAAAAGTTCGTCAGAGTATGAAAACGTCGATACAATTTGTCACGAATAGGCGAAAGGCCATGAGAGTGACAAAATGCTGACAATTTTTTCAAACCGTGAGCTTTTGTCACTTTTTTGAGCTTTTGTCCAGATTTTGTAACCTGGAGCAGCCAGGAAAAAAAGTTGACAAAAGTTGACAACAAGTGACAAAATTTGACGTTAGCGAAAAAGCGTAAACAAACAGCTATTTGGCGCAGTTGTGACCCACTGCAACGATAATAGTGCTAAAATGTATGTTTTTAATTGAGTTGTGTACCTATTTAATACTTCTTAAACAAAATATCGATGATATTCAGATGTGGGAGCTTTTTGTCGTTCTTGTGTATATTTTTGGTGCAAACACGAGAAAAGCTCTTTTTTGCAGTTGACAAGCAATTTTAACAAAGTTGAAAAAAATTTCAACATTTTTTCACCTCCGTGGCTACGCGCTAAGTAACATAAATTTTAAGATTTTCGCGCGAACAACTATGACGCACACTGTGTGTGCGGCGGCGTAATTCGCTTCTCGCATAGCCGTCTCGCCTTTTCTTGTGTGTGCTTTACCCTTGCTCATCGCTTCAAGAACATTGCTGCTCGCACACTCGTCAGTCTGTCTATTGCCGGCGTCCGTCAGGCAAACAATTGGATAGGAAGGATGTGTCGATTTGCTCCAGAAATCTTGTGTGATTTTGGTGTTCTGGATTTGATTCCATCGCTGTTTGTTTTGGTGAAATTGAAAAGGTAAGAATCATCAACCAATTTAAAAGTGTGAAAGTAAGATGATGCTGATGGTGATTGATGCTTTGCTTTGTTTCTTTTCCTACTTTCATCCACTGATGGCATTGAGCATCGCCGTGGATGTGATCGAATGCGGAATAGTCTAAACGAGGAGCTTCATTCCGGATTTTGTTTGCAATAAGGTAAGTTTTGATAACACACAAAGCATACGAAAAATGAGGTGTTATCGAATGAGTAATCTCATTCTTAATTTTCATTTCTTCAACAGCGCTGAATTAATCCTGCAGTTTACAACGAATGGTCAACGGAAGAGGAAAGAGAGGAGGGACGGCAAAGGTACACGCACAAACGTGCACACATCTGTCCGTCGGAGAACGAGAACACGAGAGGGGGAGGCCGGCAACGCATAGCATAGAACCTCTTCATTTACGCTCCCTCGTGCGTGCGTGCGTGCGCGCGTCTATGTGTGTGTGTGCATGCCTGCGTGCGTGGCTGTGTGTGTTTTGCCGATCGCGTTGACGAGATCCTACGGGATAATCTTGCGGAAAACACCACGAGAGGGGTGAGGGGACATTTAGATAGGGCCTTTTTTCACCGCACCACCCGCGGGTCTCCTTGGGTGCGTAAGTTTTTTTTTGTTTTTTAAGAAGAAAAAAAATCTTAGAAAAATTCCTGGGGGGAAGGTGTGTGTGTGTGTGAAAGAATGTGCTTATGAAAAGATGGTGAAAAATTAAAGAAAATAAACGCAGTGTTAAGTGTGTCTGAACTCATTGAAATCGGAAAGAAAGCGAGGGGGGTCATAAAATGTAGTACACATGCATGCAACATATATCGCGCCGCCGCGACGCTTCTCGCATTCAGCCTGACCCAACCGACATTATCGCGCGACATTTTAAAATTTTGTATGAGAAAAAAACGGGCCCAAAACGTTCTCAAATCGTGCTCATTAGCAGCACTAAAGAGCACGTCTCTGCAACGGTGCGACAGCGTGTATCATACATCTAGTTTCTGTATACTACATTATTGTTCAATTTCTTTCATTCTCTCCATTCTCCCTACAAAGACTCTTACTCTCATTTGTCCATTCTGCACATGCTTACGCTCTTTATTTTACCTTCTTACTCGCACATACAAATTTACTCACACAATTCACACTGCCTAAAACCGGTGTGGGATACACACGTACCCGTCTTGCCTGCCTTCTCTCCTCGTTCTTCCTTTCCTCCAGCTGCTCCCACGTGCTGCTGCGAGCTGGATGTTCGTCTCTACCTTCCTGACGCTTCTCCTCCAGTGGCGGGTCTAGCCTCTCCGAGGCCCTAGGCGTTATGGTAGACGGGCCCCTTTACCAAATCCATCGAGGGGGGGGGGGGGGGGGTGGTTGTTAAATGGTGTACGAATCATGCACTGCAAATTTTCTAAGTTTGCTGCAGTAACATTTTTTACTGAAAGTTATTGAGTAATACATGGTTTTGTCGTTTCACTGAATATTTGTAAAACAAATTACTGAAAATGCATTTATTTATTCTGTCAAAACGACATGTAAGTCAGTTTGAGCCTCAAAAGAAAATATAATGCGATGCCCGCTTGCTCGTGATGAACATAAATTTGATTTGGGTAAGCGGTTACTTACAGACACCCCGATAAAATTTTAGGTGCATATTCGGCTTGCGGAAGTAACGTTTTGGTTGAGAAAAATCTTCACACCACTTTGCTGTTCTTGCTGAAATTTCGTGGTAACCGTGAGTGCATACCAAATCAACAAACTTGTTTCGACAAAATACAGTTCACATCTGTATAAAACTTTATGAAACAGAAATGAATATGAGCAGAATGGACTGCCATCCTGCGCATCAATAAAAACCCCAATTTCTATACTTTTTTTCGCCAATTTTTAATCGATATCAATGACTAAACAATCAGTAATATCAGAAAGGCTTTGTGGTATGTTCAAATTTTGGGTACTGTGGATACTGTTTCGAAGCGGACTTTCGACACTTGATCGTCTAGGCCAGCGGTCGGCAAACTTTTGAGGCAACGGGCCAAATTTAGTAAAAGATCTAAAGCCGCGTGCCAGGAGAATGCGGTTTTTATATTATTGTGATTTAATTATTACATTATTCAATTTTAGAAACAAAATAGTTGGTTAATGATATCAAGCAATGTGATTGGTATTATTGCTGTTTTCCTATAATTGTGTCATCCAAGCATGGTTCAAAATTGATATAACCTACTTATGAACAATTTTTTTAATATACAAAAATATAAATCATAAAATTTCGTATGCGACCTTTATTTTGAAAGTCTTATTGTGCTGTTAAAATAATGTTAATATTACATAACAGTTGTTTTAAAAATAGACAACAATTGTCGATTTTTCATGGGTTTATCTTAACCCGCACTAAAAATCGTTACTTTGAGCAGTAGTATCCCATTAGTTAGCAGACAAAATTTGACACCTCTATCAGTCGAACTCTAACCATGATGGCCAAAAAGTGTATCAAAAGCGTGCGCGATCAAAGAATGGCACCCCGTTGCATCCAAAATAAACTCCTCATCTCAGGTGAATTTCGACAGAATTTCGATATAACACCCTAGTTCGCAAACTCATCCAACATCCGTCACCTGTGTTCCATCGATTTTTTTTTACACCATCTTGATGCAAAAACTTTACTCTAACAATTTTGTAGCAAAAACTTAGGAGGAATTGATGAAAATCAAAGGTAGAACTTATATCATGCATGTCTTCGTCCACCACGGTGAAAATTCATAATAACTGACGAAAGGCAATTCGCAAAGTCTTTAACTTATTTGTGCAAGTAATCTGAAATAATTCCCTTTCAACAGATATTAAAGTAAAGAAATTATCTTTCCTAGTTTTTTTCTACAACCAGCCGAAAATGGCATATTTACGTCACATTCGTTATCAGGTACACGGTGGCGGTGCAAATCGAACCATAAACCATGGTTGATTGAAACTTGTAGAGTTTAATCAAAACCAGCTCCGACAAGTCACAAAGCACAAGCGACAAACTGGACTTTAAAGTTTTTAAGTTGTTTACATTATAATGCAAATGTTACAGGGATATTGACCTCGAACTCGAACATGCTGAACGGTCTGTCATTCCATAGTACTTTAATTAAAAGTTGAAAAAGTACGATGGTTTAATATGGTACACTAAAAGATCTTCAGTAATTTGTGTACGAATCGTTTCTTTCCATCTTTCAAAATCAGTCAAATCCTTTCGCGGGCCGGATTGAATGTTGTGGCGGGCCACATTTGGCCCGCGGGCCGGACTTTGCCGACCGCTGGTCTAGGCGATCATATAAACCTTTAGGACGTTGGAGTTTAGAGGGCTTACCTTGGGTAGGAGGACATAAGTAAACTCCTTAAATGAAGTCGATAGATGATGGATGGGCTTAGTCCTATCCTGACAATCCGAACAAATCTGACCTGCCATGATCGGAGTTGGTTTTATTTATACTCAAAAGAAGTTAAAGGTCGGAAAGTTATCGTTTTCGCTAAGCTAGTTACGTTTGTCTTTTATTGACAAGAACGATGGTTCTAAACGATATTTTCTTTCCTACTTTACAGTTTCCAGCTCGTGTTTCATAGTACAGACGATTTGATTTAAAATGGTGATCGTGAGCATAACATGAAAACAAAATTTTGCTTTTACGTTGGTGTTTACCTTTACAATGAATACTGAAGTACCGTCTTGCTTCGAATTACGGCCACTTCATTTTCAATCGGTCAGAGCGATAACTTCTTGCACGCGGGAAAACAACATTTTCATTCGAAAGTAACTGGAAATACCCTGTATTGCAGTATGTTTGTCTAAATTGATCCGCGGACCTCAGGTTGGAGGACACTGCTTTAGATAAGCTGCTTTCTAAATGATCGAGCGTTGAGGGCCAGGAGAATGCATTTTTTTGTACACATACTTTATTATATTATTACAGTTAATACACAAAATAACTGGTTTATGATATTAAACAATGCGATTGGTTATATTGTTGTTTTTCTTAAATTACTATATCAACCAAGCACGTTTCAAATTCGTTTTATTAACTTACAATTACTAAAATTGATTGTAAAGATTCTTCAGCCAGGTCAGACAAAATGATAGCGCATTTCCTTACAAAATACTCCTAGAAAATCGTTGCATCCTTAAAAAGCAATAGTGTGTAATCATTGTTCTCGTAAAATCAACAGTCAGGATTTTATGGAATTATTCGTTTCTATTTTCTAATTTCTCCTCAAATTTGACCATATTGATTGGTCCGACAATCCATGTTATGGTGATCAAATTTGGAAGAATTCAACGATATGAATTGTCATATTAAAATATGTTCAGTTAATTTTTAATGAATAGGATCTTCCTATCTTTCAAAATCGCGCCAATATTTTCAGACCGGACCTGACTGCATATTATGGCGGGCCGAACTTTGCCGACCGCTGCCGACAGCTTAATTAGTTCAAATTTTACGCGATCATTCATATCGATATTTCCTTTCCGTCGACCCTTCCAATTTTGACCCAAACCCTTCAACAGCTTGCCTTTCTACCATCACTTCGTCCAGTCCACAATTTTGACTAAGGCCCCAAAGGTTAGCCGGGGCACGAGTTCTTAGTTTTTGCCCGATAACATAGACACAAGCCAAATTAAAAAGCGCACACATCGACATCGGAATCGATTCTTGAATGAAACATCAACAGATAAAAAGAGCGTGCTTGGTGTCAGCCAATTTTTCTTGCTAATTTCTACGGCTACGAACCGTTGTGTTGAGATCGGTTTCGGAGCCTTTTAATGTCGTATGTGCATGTAGTTTGCGTGAGGCAGCTGTTGTAACGGATTTTCGCTTTACCCAACTCGTGCGTAGCGTTCAATGCATTCGATCCAACGCTTTGGGCCAACGATGATGAAATGATGATATTGTTTTGAGCTGTGGGCATGTATCGCAACGTTCTGCGCTTCCAACTAAGGTAAAAATATTGCATACGTTAAAAAGGCAAATGTTTTCTGCTTCTGATAGTAAAATGCTTCTGATAAATAAAATAAATATGCTTCTGATAGGTCTGTTAGTAATAGTAAATCTGATTGTAAACATAACACCCGGAAGGGGGAAATGGGGGTATATTGGGTTGACAACACCAAATGGAAGGGGCCCCTCAATCGACGGGATCATCAACGGGGCCCCCAAATGGCCGAGGCAATGGAGATTGTTCTTCATATTATGGCTGTATATGGTTGTATGTAGATGCAGCTGTAACGGTTTTTGGTCTTGTTGTATTCGCAAAAATTGAAACAGTCGATAAAAACCATATACAGGCGGTCCCCGAGATACACGGTTAATGGGGACCGAAAACGGCCGCAAAAAACCGCGTATCTCGAATTTCCGCGTAAGTCGAATCTCGTGATTTCTAGCCAAAATATCACTAATTTTCGTGTTAATTTGCATCTAGGGGGTGGTTTTAGCCACTTAATCAATTATTTGATATGATTCTGAATGAAATAACAGTTTTAAACCTTTCGAAATAGTTTTTTACATCCGATCAAAACAGAAATTATTTGACATTTTACAATATATGTGTCAAATCAGTACAATTTGCTCAAAGAACTGTCAAATTTAGGAAACCGCGTACCTCTGAATCCGCGTATAAGAGGTACCGTGTATCTCGGGGACCGCCTGTATAAATGAACATGGTCCATAGGTTCCTTGAGTATTTTTATACCCTTCCCCCCTTCCTTCTAACTGAAACCTTTCCCATTTCCCCTTCTCTTCGGTCCACAAACTTGATGTGTTCGATTAGGATCAAGAATGAAAATTTTAGTTTTTGCATTAAAAGACACACACAATCCACTACCCCAGGCCAGGAATGTGAATACCATTTTTCGTGTGAAACAGCTGTCTGCTTTCGGCACACAATCGCAAAGCGGTAGCAGGGGCCCCGTATACAAGAACAGGGCAGTTCATCCCAGCCAAGAGCGCACACAATGACATCGATTTAACCATTTCTCGAAAGAAACCTCAACCCACTGAAGCACTGTAGACCAAACGACCTTCGTAGGCTTTTTAAAGCGACGCGAGCTTGGTGTCAATTTTTCCTGCTAATTTCTCCGGCTACGAGCCGGTGTATTGAAATTTTGTGTAAGGGCCTTTAAATTTTTGTTTGGGTGTGTTGTATGCTTGTGTTGTGTAACGGGTTTTTGGTGGTAGTTAAGCGCAGCGTTCTGTGCATTCCATTTTAGCAGCAAGTTGCTCTGCGTGGTTTTGGGTTTGGGTGTCTCGTGCACAGGCCACCCACACCAGCAAAAATTGACGGTTTCTCGCTCTGCCCAATACTTTGCGCCAACGATGATGAGGTATTGATTTGAGCTGTGCGCGCGTGTCGCACCGTTCTTCGCTTGCGACTTTGGTGCAAGTATCGGCAGAGTTCTTAGAACATTTAATGTGCTGCTTTGAGTAGTATGGGGCCCCGGTTTTCTGCAGTTCGGGGCCCTCGACAAAATATAGTGAGTGAAGCGATGGGAAATGAATTAATTAATTAATTAGATAAGTCTTTTTGAAATAGATCGTAAAAGTCCCATCCAGGGAGGGGGGGGGGGGGGTAGATTCGATACGAAGTCGAACATCCACAATGACGGGGCCCCTGGCGGCCGCCCAGTCCGCCCACCGTTTAACGCGCCACTGTTCTCCTCTACCAGGCGCTAGCACGTTGGAGGATCGGATCGTTCCTGCCTTCTTTACTCTCCTGTTCTGTTTTCGGTACTCCTAGCGATAGAAGGAAATATTTACTATTTTGCCAACAGCTGTTCAATTGAACGTCAAGCACAATACTTACCAACCAATTGAATATTGCTTCTGTCGTGGTCCGTGCTCACTTCCATTCGTGCGTGTGTTACTATTTCTTTAAAAAAAACGAAATTGATTTTATATCACAATTATCAATACAATTCAGTTTGATAAAGATTGATATAACCTTTTATTAAAAGCTGTACTTACCAAATAGTTTTCCGTACTGGTTTCACGGGAGAAAAAACGGACACACACCGACGCGTCCTACCGCTTGCGAACTTGATTTCACACTACCACATTTTCATGTGAACGCGAAGCAGCGCCTTCCTCGTGTGGCTATACAGGTATTCCTCGATATACGCCATACTCGATATACACGATTTTGTTATACGCTTTTTTCTAAATTTGGGGGCCTTCACGATTCAAGTTAGTTTTTTGTATGGAGTTTGACAGTTGGAGGCTGATATCATGTAAACACTCCATACAAAACCACACAAAAAACTAGCCTGCAATTTTCAGTCTAGATTATTCTAGCCACAAAGCTAGAATTAGATTCGAGTACCTGCTCGAAAACACGGGTTTGTTTACATTTATCCCAAGATGCATGAAAGAGATCTGCTGATGGAATCCAGAATCAAAGTGCATGTAGTCCAGGTGGTCTCATAGCATGTTTTTTATCACCAAATTTGAATATCACTTTTTGACAGGATGGGTGAAAACTTTTGTTCAAACAAGCTTTCTGAAGGCATGACGAATACACAAAACACTCTTAAAATCTTCATTCAAAAACCGAAGCGATAAAAATCTGCTTTCTAAATTCATACACCTTGGGATAAGTCCACCTGTATATTATACCCACTTATATAGCTGCTCGAAAACTGCTATACAATGCAAACAGCTGACAGGCTGAAATTTCAGCCTACGAGCTTAAAACGGAAAGGCCCCCTTTGACAGTTCTTTGAACAAATTGTACTAATTTTAGAAATCGAATGTCAAATGCAAAATAAATTCCCTTTTGGTTGAATATTAAAAACCATTTCAAAAGGTATAAAATTGAGAAATTCAGTTTAAATTATATCAAGTAACTAATTTAGTGGCTTAAACCTACCACTTCATGCAAAATTATACGAAAATTAGCTATAATTTGACTGAAAACCTTGAAATTCGACTTTCGCTAGTATTCGAGATATGCTTTTGCCTCCGGTCCGCATTGATAGCGTATATCGGGGAGTGTCACACCAAACATCCTCATGTTTCATACCTGTAGGAGCGATTGAAAGACGATGTAAACCGTTCTAAGAGTGAACTAAGACTGACTACATTTATTCGATATTCAGTGTAACCACGGTTGCTGTAACCAATGGCTACTTGATTACAACTAAGACATTGCTATAAGCAATCCACCACAGAGTCCCCCTCAGTTGCGCCAAGAACCGAACACGGTGACCGGATGGCGTAACTTTTGTTCTTTCGTTATCTTCATTCGAATCCTTTTCGCAAATATATGCTGGTTTAATACGATCAATCGAAATCCTTCGTTTCTCACCGTTCATATTTAAGTCCATATACTTTTCATGCCTTTCGATTATTTGAAAAGGTCCCTCGTATGGGTGTGTAAGAGGCCGCTTGACTGAATCGATTCGAACAAAAACGCTTTTGCAACTTTGCAAATCCTTCGGAACAAATACCGATCGTTTGTCATGATGCGAGTTTCTGATTGGTCCAATTTGTTGCATGGTCCGGCAAAGCAGTTTGGCAAACTCTGAGCGACATATTTCCGTCTTCGAGGGTTCCAAAAAATCGCCAGGAATTCGTAGTGGCTGTCCGTATGTCATCTCGGCAACAGAACAATCGATATCTTCCCTGATAACAGTTCGCAAACCGAGCAGGACCAACGGCAGTTTATCGCACCAACGTTTCGAATCGACACAAGTGAGCGAAGTTTTTAACGTTCGATGAAAACGCTCGATAAGACCGTTAGCTTCGGGATGATACGCTGTAGTACGAATACGGAGAGCCCCAAGAAGCCGCGTCAATTCCGTGAACAATTCGGATTCAAATTGTCGTCCTTGATCGGTCGTGATTGTTTCTGGAACACCAAACCGAGAAATCCAACATTCGCAAAATGCTTTAGCGACTGTTTCTGCTAGTATATCTGGCAAAGGAACTGCTTCCGGCCAACGACTAAACCGGTCGATCATCGTTAATAAATACCGCTTTCCGTTCGACGTCGGAAGTGGTCCAACCAAATCGATATGAACATGGCGGAAACGACTTTTTGGAAGCTCGAATTCGTTGAGCGCCGCAGATGTATGCCGATGGATTTTCGATCGTTGACAATCAATACAAGATCTGACGAAGCGGGCGACGTCTCGATTCATTGAGGGCCAAACAAACCTTCGCGCAACCATTTTTCTCGTTGCTCGAACATCGGGATGAGAATGGCAATGGATGTTGCGAAGAACTTCTAACCGTAACTTCTCTGGTACATACGGTCTGACATGTACATTATCCGACACATCACAATACAGCAATTGATTAGTTGAAACAGATGATCTTAACTGCAAGTTCATTGATGTAGTTCGATCAGCAAGTAGCTTCTGTAGTTCTGGATCGTCATGCTGCGCTTTCGATAATAATTCAAAATCCACTGTTGAAGGAGCTGAGATGGTGTTGACTCTGGATAATGCGTCTGCAGCAGAATTGTCTTTGCCACTAATGTGCCGAATATCTTTTGTGAAACTCGAAATGTACTGCAAATATCGTTCTTCATGAGGAAGATGATTTGAATTAGAATTCAGAGCATACGTGAGCGGACGATGATCAGTATAAATAGTGAATTCTCTCCCTTCCACTAGATGTCGAAAATACTGCACCGCTAATTTCATGGCTGTTAACTCGCGACCGAAGACAGAATACTTTTTCTGTGAAGGGGAAAATTTCTGCGAGAAGAACCCCAGCGGTTGCCATGCGCCAGCGACATTTTGTTGTAGAGTAGCTCCTGCCGCTGTATCCGAAGCATCAATCATCAGTCCCATTCGTTTTGACGAGTCAGGATAGGACAATAAAGCTGCGTTTGCTAAACTTCCCTTGCATTTCACGAAAGCTTCGTCTGCTTCGATCGTCCACTGAAGTTTTCTTGTATCGTTTTTTCGATTCCCAATAATGAGTGCTTGCAATGGTTGTTGCAATGAGACAGCATTCCGGATGAAGCGTTTGTAACCATTCAGCAATGCCAAAAATCGTCGAAGATCCTTCACCGTAATCGGACGACTGTAATCAACAACGGCTTGAACGCGATTAGCTTGAGGTTTGATACCAGATGCATTGATGTGATACCCCAAAAAGTTAACTTCTGTTTGGACAAACTTGCATTTGTCCAAGTTCAGTACCAAGCCGTTTGATTTGAGACGCTCAAAGACAGTTCGCACGTGCGATAGGTGTTCCTCCTCATTAGACGATGCAATGCATATATCATCGACAAACACCACCACAAAATCCAAATCACCAAAGACATGATGCATAAAGCGCTGAAATGTCTGGCTCGCGTTGCATAATCCAAATTGCATCTTGGTAAATTCAAAGAGCCCGAACGAAGTGATTACAGCAGTCTTTGGAACGTCGCATTCCTCGACCGGAACAAAATGATATGCTCGTACCAAATCTAGAGTGGTAAAACAATTCTTACCTAAGAAATTGTTTAGCAAATCGTGAATATGTGGCACAGGATAACGATCTGGCACAGTCATCCGGTTTAAACTCCTGTAATCTCCGACAAAGCGCCATTGACCATTCTTTTTCGGTACGCAATGAAGTGGACTTGCCCAACTGCTTTTGGAAGGGCGACAAATCCCGAGCTCCATCATGGTCTCAAATTCTTTTTTAGCGGCTTGGAGTTTGTCTGGCGGCATTCTACGAGGTTTGGAAGCAACTGGAGGTCCAGTGGTTTGAATATGATGGGTTACATTATGTCTTACCTCAGTGCGCATTGTCGGCGGGGCGGTGATTTCTCGAAATTCGACCAGCAAGTCTCGAAAAGGATGATCTTTTGCTATAGTTGTTACACCGTAAACCGAAGATTTCGATAATCCACAAACAGTGTGTAATTTCGTACCACCATCAATAAGTCTTCTGTTTCCAAGATCTACAAGAAGACCAAAATGCGCGAGGAAATCGGCACCAATAATTGCAGAAGTAACGTCGGCTTGCAAAAAATTCCACGAAAACTTTCGGCGTAGTCCGAGATCCACTGAAACAAACTTGCTCCCATACGTTCGTATTTTCGTTCCGTTTGCTGCATGGAGTAAAAACGGCGATGGTTCTCGAGTCTTCTCTATCTTGGATGCAGGTATTATCGATACATCCGATCCCGTGTCGATTAAGAACCGAATACTAGAAGATTTGTCGAAGATTTGCAGACGGCGACTAATTCTTAATCCGCCCACCTCGCCGATTTCGGATGGGCGGAAATCTAGTTTTTTGACTGATGATACTGACAAGGGCTTCGACATCGCGTAGCTCGATTTCCATACTTCCGGTGATACCAACAGATGTTTTCATTGGTACGATTTTGAGAAGTGGAACGCATCGTCGACCGCGCTCAGGTTGCCGTGCTTTCATTTGGCGTAGCTCTACTTTCATGGCAGCAACTTCTTCTGCTAAATTTTCCGTCGTTTCTTTTTGCACAGAAGCATGGATAACTGATGTTTGAGGAGCCATTTCTATCATTTTATCTGCCATCTCCGACAGCTTCGAAAGACTTCCATCGTGGATGCTAAGTATTGCACGTATATTAGCTGGAAGTTTTTGCAGAAATAGTCTTTTTAACAAGGAATCATTCACATTCAATCCGGCAGCAAGTTCCTGCATCTTCGTTAAAAGATGCGTAGGACGAAGGTCTCCAAAATCGTACGATCCAAGTAGCTGATCCATTTTGGCTTGTTCCGTGAGCTCGAATCGAGAGATGAGGCGCTGCTTAACGGCTTCATATTTTCCTGTCGCAGGAGGCTGTTTTACATAATCGGCGATATGACAAAGCACGGATTGTTCGAGTTTAGCGACAATATGATAAAATTTTGTTTCATCCTTATGAACGCCGGCCAACAAAAACTGAATTTCAGCTTGCGAAAACCACAACGATGGATCGTTCTTCCAGAATTCCGGAAGTTTAACCGAAACGGCTGCAGTAGCAGGGAAAGTTTCTTCGTTAGTAACGTTTTCGGTAGACATGTTCGTTCACAAATTTTCAAATTAGGAGAACTAATAACAATCCGGAGATCACGTCGGGGTCACCAATGTAGGAGCGATTGAAAGACGATGTAAACCGTTCTAAGAGTGAACTAAGACTGACTACATTTATTCGATATTCAGTGTAACCACGGTTGCTGTAACCAATGGCTACTTGATTACAACTAAGACATTGCTATAAGCAATCCACCACATACCCAACCGGCATTATCGCGCGATTTTTATGTGTATCTATCATTTTTCTCATTCTAACATTCAGAAAATTTTTCGTTCTGCCTCGCTCTTCTGGGTGTTGGTCTGGTTTTGCTCGCAACTTGGCTGTGTCACACCAAACATCCTCATGTTTCATATGGCTCTTCTCTTTCCATCGTTAGAGAGAAACTCTTGCGTCTCGCTTTTCTGGGACTTGTCCAATTTCGTTTGCTACACCAATCGTTCACGCAAGCGTTCTCCTCTTTGTAGCAACGTACAGACACTCCCCAAAATACGCTATTAACGCAAACCGGAGGCAATAGCGTATCTCGAATATTAGCGTAAGTCGAATTTCGAGGATTTCAGTCAAATTATAGTTAATTTATTATAATTTTGCTTGAAGTGGTAGATTTTAGTGGTAGAAGTGGTAGTGCTTGAAGTGGTAGATTAGTTATTTGATCTGATTTCTACAGACGATTACAAATTTATACCTTTTAAAATAGTTTTTAATATTCGACCAAAAGGGAATTTATTTTGCATTTGACATTCGATTTCTAAAATTAGTACAATTTGTTCAAAGAACTGTCAAATTTAGAAAAAAAGCGTACAGGCGGTCCCCCAGATACACGGTACCCCTTATACGCGGATTCGGAGATACACGGTTTTCTAAATTTGACAGTTCTTTGACCAAATTGTACTGATTTGACACATCAATTGTAAATTGCCAAATAATTTCCGTTTCGATCGAATGTTAAAAACTATTTCAAAAGCTTTAAAACTGTTATATTCAGTAAGAATCATATCAAATAACTCATACAGTGACTAAAACCGCCCCCTTATAGCAAAATTACACGAAAATTAGTGAAATTTTAGCTGGGATTCACGAGATTCGACTTACGCGGAAATTCGAGATACGCGGTATTTTGCGGCCATTTTCGGTCCCCATTAACCGTGTTTCCCGGGGACCGCCTGTATAGCGAAATCGTGTATATCGAGTATGGCGTATATCGGGGAATACCTGTATAGCCACACGAGGAAGGCGCTGCTTCGCGTTCACATGATAATGTGGTAGTGTGAAATCAAGTTTTCAAGCGGTAGGACGCGTCGGTGTGTGTCCGTTTTTTCTCTCGTGAAACCAGTACGGAAAACTATTTGGTAAGTACAGTTTTTAATAACAGGTTATATCAATTTATATCAAATTGAATTGTATTGATAATTGTGATATGAAATCAATTTCGTTTATTTTTAAAGAAATAGTAACACACGCACGAACGGAAGTGAGCACGGACCACGACAGAAGCAATATTCAATTGGTTGGTAAGTATTGTGCTTGACGTTCAATTGAACAGCTGTTGGCAAAATAGTAAATATTTCCTTCTATCCCTAGGAGTACCGAAAACAGAACAGGAGAGGAAAGAAGGCAAGAACGATCCGATCCTCCAACGTGCTAGCGCCTGGTAGAGGAGAAGCGGCAGGAAGGTAGAGACGAACATCCAGCTCGCTAGTGCAGCACGTGGGAGCAGCAAGAGGGAGGCAAGCAGCACGCGTACACACCATTCAACGAAGGCAAAGCTGGAGGAAAGGAAGAACGAGGAGAGAAGGCAGGCAAGACGGGTACGTGTGTATCCCACACCGGTTTTAGGCAGTGTGAATTGTGTGAGTATGTAAATATGTATGTGCGAGTAAGAAGGTAAAATAAAGAGAGTAAGCATGTGCAGAATGGACAAATGAGAGTAAGAGTCTTTGTAGGGAGAATGGAGAGAATGGAAGAAATTGAACAAAAATGTAGTATACAGAAACTAGATGTATGATACACGCTGTCGCACCGTTGCAGGGACGTGCTCTTTAGTGCTGCTAATGAGCACGATTTGAGAACGTTTTGAGCCCGTTTTTTCTCATACAAAATTTTAAAATGTCGCGCGATAATGTCGGTTGGGTATGGCTCTTCTATTTCCATCGTTAGAAAGAAACTCTTGTGTCTCGCTTTTCTGGGACTTGTCCAATTTCGCTTGCTACACCAATCGTTCACGCAAGCGTTCTCCTCTCGCCCGCTCTTTGTATCGTTGTACAGGTACTCCCTGATATACGCTATCAATGCGGACCGAAGGCAATAGCGTATCTCGAATATCAGCGAAAGTCGAATTTCAAGGTTTTCAGTCAAATTATAGCTAATTTTCGTATAATTTTGCATGAAGTGGTAGGTTTTAGCCACTAAATTAGTTATTTGATCTAATTTAAACTGAATTTCTCAATTTTATACCTTTTGAAATGGTTTTTAATATTCAACCAAAAGGGAATTTATTTTGCATTTGACATTCGATTTCTAAAATTAGTACAATTTCCTCAAAGAACTTTCAAATTTAGAAAAAGCGTACAGCGACATCGCGTATTTCGAGTATGGCGTATATCGAGGAATACCTGTATATCCACACGAGGAAGGCGCTGCTTCGCGTTCTCATGAAAAAGTGGTAATGTTAAATCAAGTTTGCAAGCAGAAGGACGCGTCGATGCGTGCTTGTTTTTTTCTCTCGTGAAACCACTACGGAAAAACTATTTGGTAAGTACAGCTTTTAATAAAGTGTTACATCAATCTTTATCAAACTAAATGGTATTAATAATTGTGATATCAAATCATATTCGTTTTCTATAGCAAATCGGAACACACGCACGAACGGAAGTAAGCACGGACCACGATAGAAACAATATTCAATTGGTTGGTAAGTATTGCGCTTCGCGTTAAATGGAACAGCTGTTGGCAAAACATTCAATATTTCCCTCTATCCCTAGGAGTGCCGAAAACAACAGAGCAGAGAGAGGAAAGAAGGCAGGAACGATCCTCCGACGAGCTACCGCCTGGTAGAGGAGAAGCAGCTGGAAGGTAGGGACGATCATCCAGCGCGCTAGCACAGCATGTGGGAGCAGCGAGGGGGAGGCAAGCAGGAAGAATTTTCAACGGGTGCAAACCATTCGACGAAGACAACCCTGGATGAAAGGAAGAACGAGGAAAGAAGACAGGCAAGACGGGTACGTGTCTAGGACAACAACCATAAAAACTGTCAGAATGCTGAAACCAGCGCTGCTGCTTATCCGAATGCAGCCAATCGCGTTGATATCGATCATGCAGAAACACTGCCATTCAATGAATTGAGGTGAGTGCTTCTTTTCTTAAATCAAGGAAAATAATCATGACAGTTAAAGAATATTCCTTATTTGATACAGGTAGCCCAGTAAGCTATATTAGTGAGAAGATCATGCCTTTATGACTGTTATCTGATCCAGTTCCTTCCAACTACAACTTACTTACTTACTTATCCGACGCCACAACCGCTTTGCGTTCTTGGTCTACCTCAGGAGTGTCCGAAACCACTCACGGTCTCGCGCCTTTGTCTGTCAGTCCGTTATTCCGGCCTTAATGGTGGACGCCTCCACGCCATTTTGCCACCCCAATTTGGGCCTACAACGCCTCCTCTGTGGACGTCCTAAAAAGATTTCTTCCAACTCGTGGCCAAATACACTGCCAAATTCAGTTCAGGGAGACGATTCTCCATCACATGTTTATTAAACTGCCACATACATCTATGGCATGGCCAACAATCATAGGGAAAGATCTACTTCTAACTACAAAGGTTTAGGAAATTAGAATCTTTATACTCGTGGCCAAATACACGGCCGAATTCAGTTCAGGGAGACGATTCTCCATCATATGTTTATTATGCTGTCACATACATCTATGGCATGGCCAATACTCCTACTCCACTTAATGTTCATCTTATGTATTTCAAAGATCACATCCCGTTTAAAAGAACTTGCATTATCCCTACAAAAGCTATAGAGGAACAAAAAAGTAACGTTAGCAAATCTGGTATATTAGATAATGCCTTCCCAAAGAACCAAGATACCGAAAACGCCATCAATTTCATGTACTAACAATCCAGTTGCATGAAACAAAGCCAAAGAATTGTCAGTTTGGTGGGTTAATCCATACGGCCGCAGAAGCGGCCACTTCAGTGTTGTTAAAGTAAGTTTTTATACACGGGTAATTCATTTGCTAAACATGTTCCACCCCAAAATATGTTTAATTATACAAAGGAACCAATGAAACGTGGTTTAAGTTTGTTTATTGTAAAACATATTTGTGTGTGTTTGTTTACATGCAAAGGGACTCATCAATTTCGCTGGTCAGTGCACAGTTTTTAGATTTAAAATATTGACGAAATTGTGCTGTGACGTAAGTGAATGAGTTAAAGTAATCGATGTGTTAAAATCCTGTTAAGCATATTTACCTTAGCCCGCCCTTGATCCATCTTTTCCTCGTCAACATGTTTGGAAAAGGTGGGCCAAGCGCGTGCAAGGACAATACATATGATCGGAACTAACAGCTCCGATTGTTCTAAAATTTGATGGGTGAACGAAAGAATCGACCACCACTAATCCACATCCACATGAAGTGGCTTTACAGTGAGTTAAGACCGATTTGGTTATTTGGGTTTAGTGGAATCTGTGCTATTGATACACTTGAATCTGAATTTAAACTTTATACTGGCCCTTCTTTATATCTCGAAGAGACTTTAACCATTTTGTCTGTTTTTGAAAATTCTTATCTAAATAATAATTCTAAAAATAATGAACTATCAAATCACTATATGAAGATTAATCTAACTAATCAAACTAACATATATTTTCACAAAACCTCGGAGATTATCATACGGGGAGCGTAATCCAGTGAAGGAAATCGTTTCAAACTTACTTAAAGAAAAGGTTATAATACCTAGTGAAAGAATTGATGTACAGTATCGGACAGAATGATATGACCCTAGTGTTTTCAACGCAGCATGCACCCGTTTGGACAGGTTTATGGGTGTGTGTGTGTGTGTGTGTGTGTGTGTGTGTGTGTGTGTGTGGTGTGTGTGTGTGTGTGTGTGTGTGCGGGTGCGGGTGCGCGGGTTTTTGTCTGAAGAAACGTAGCTGGACTTGGTTTCATATTGCGTTGAAAACATTCTGATTATGTGTGTTATCATGTGAAACAGCGTGCGTTCACACTTGGATAAAAGCTAAAGTTTGCATCGATAGCAGCGAATGTTCTTCGGACGAGAACGCGTGCTGTTTCATGAATGTGATTGCGACAGCGGTGCGAAATGGAAACGCGCACAATAGCAATGAACTCGGCATTCCCTCACAGGTGTTTCGCCAGTGCACGCCATTGAAAGGCCTGCGTGCATCTCTGCGTTGAACGTTGTGTGCGCATGGGAAAATTTGTGTGTGCATTGAGCAAGCGCGCAGGTGTTCTTTTGAATGGGCGTTTTGTTTCATGAGCGCGGCAGTATTCTGTTCGGTTTTGAATGGGTAGATGCTCACTCGCTTACTCATAGATAGTTTTTATCCATACGCTTTTTTGCTGCTCGACAACGATGTGATGCATCGCGTATAAAAGCAGAACGCAAGCAGTGCACGGCATCAGTCGTGTCCAAGTTTTTAACCAGTGTGTTCTTGACGGTCTAAGCAAGCAATTTTTATTTCAATGGGTCGCGGTAACATTGTACCGATTATCAGCGCCATATCATTAAGCGAATGGCGGCTGCTGGCATTAAGCGCAGAACGATCGAGTTCGTGATGGAACGATCGCGCACCTTTGTGGCAAACGCGCTTCGGACAACCGAAACGCGCAAGTCACCTGGACGTCCTCGGAAGACCACGGCGGAGGAAGACCGTAAGATCGTGAACATATCGAAGAAACATCCGTTTAGCTCGGCACCAGAGATCCGAGGCAGACTGAAATTGGCGGTGACGCCGAGAACAGTTCAGCGAAGATTGGTCAGTGCCGGGCTACTTGCGCGAGTGCCACGCAAAGTGCCCAATTTGACACCTGCGCATAAAAACGCACGGGTGTTATTTGCAATTGAGCACATGTTCTTCGATGAGGAGGATTGGCGCAGGGTTTTGTGGTCAGACGAGTCGAAATTCAATCGACAGGGGTCGGACGGACGCAGGTTGGTTCGGCGCCCTGTTAATTGTGCTCTTGATCCGAAGTACTGCTTCAAAACTTTCAAGCATGGCGGTGGTAGTCTCATGGTGTGGGGATGCTTCTCCTACTATGGGATGGGTCCGTTGGTTCGAATCCATGGTAATTTAAATCGGTTTGGGTATCGAGACATTCTTGATACTCATTTGCTATCACATGCTAGGAAAAACCTTCCTCGGTCTTGGATGTTTATGCAAGACAACGATTCTAAGCATACTTCCGGGACTGTCCAAACTTGGCTTGCTGACAACAATGTAAAAACAATGAAGTGGCCTGCCCTTAGCCCGGATCTCAATCCCATTGAGAACCTCTGGGCAAAATTCAAGAAGAGGCTGGGTAAAAAAATACCGGAAGATCTGGATCAACTCTTCGATTACATGCAAGAGGTGTGGAGCAAAATTCCACCTGAAACGATCCAGAATCTGGTGATGTCGATGCGTCAACGCATGATAAATGTCATCGTGGGCGACGGCAATAAGATCAAGAACTGAGCTTATTGCATTTTTGAATAGGGATCACTGCTCGCGAGGGCGGTGGTCCTGCTAATTACAACAAAAACCTAACCCAAAACACAAAAAAACTACTAACAAATCTATCCAAAACGACATACTTGTGAAACAAACACACACACCAATACACATTCAAACATACATACACACACATGCACACACACACACACACGCACACACACACACAAACACACACACACTCACAAACCACACATAAACCTTTCCCAACGGGTGCATGCTGCGTTGAAAACACTAGGGTCCTATCATTCTGTCCGATACTGTACCTACCAAGACCTAGTTGTAGAGAGAGGGAGATCGAGACGTACTTGACAGGAGATAGTTCGGAGACAGAGCAAACGGGCAGACAAGCGTGAGCGATCGAGCGCACCGGACGTGTGTGCTTCAGCGGAGAATTATACAAGTGTTGAATAAGCGACAGAATAAACAGTGGATTCTACAATTGGCGCAGCCGGTTTTTTTTATATACACATACATAGAACTCCGACGAGGTATGGAAGTAAGTAACGCATGATCGTAATCATCCTAATCACCGGTGAAATAGCGAGAAATATAGTATAAATGTACAAAGTGACAATGGTTGCTAGGAAAACGGAAATTAGGAAAGTTTACTTTGCATTCGTAAATTGTGCTTGCTCGCGTGCGCGCGTACATGCATATATCGGTGCGTGTGTGCGTTCGTGAGTGCGTGCGTGGGTGCGTGTGTGTGTGTGCGTGCGTGGGTGCGTGCGTGTGAAAACCCCAAAGCTGATAGATTCTCAAGCGTACATTTTCATCCGCTGCGGCTACAAAGTCCATGCATTTTCGATCTCGCTACCTGAGAGACAACACAACCTTTGGATTGGTACCACCATCTATGCGATCGGCTCTGCTGTTGGGGGAGTTAAAAAGACACACGATCGAAGCAAACGTGCATGTGATATGTAGCACATTTCTTTCCAATTCAGCTAGCAAACAAAAGTTGAATTGAATTCATACAAAAGAGGATTCTGGATTTGTTTATTACGGTGCGCGTATTGTGCTGCACTTGTCCGTCCAGAATCTGGCGGCTTGTTGGCTTAGATATCACGGCGGTATCATGACGCCGTGCGATCGGCACTGCCTTGGGATGGGTAAGGCTTGGAAAGTTCATGTCCTTTGGTCAAGTGTATTCCGTGCATTTGTCGCGCCACGGTGGTAGACCCGGCAGCAACAAAGTCAAGACAAACTCTTCCCCGGTACGCATGGCGCTTCAAAGTTCTTTTTCTTATTATTATTCTTGTCATTACGGCCTACGCAATCATGTTGGCCTTTTCAGGACTTGACGTACACGTAGCCGGAGTCAGCCCTTGCTACGGCGGACGGTTCATACGCGGTTAAAACCCACGACGGGCATGCAGATGTGCGGAATGATGGCGGTGCCGCGGGCAACTTGCGGATTGATGACGGATGCGCGCTCCTATCCAGCGTGCAACTTGCATATTGCCACACTGTCTCCTGCTCGGTGTGTACGCAGCAGGCAGGGGGAAGGATGCACCTCCACAATACAAAAAACACCGTCATGAACCAACGGCGGATCTAACGGTAGGCGGACTAGGCGGTCGCCGAAGATCTCTAGTCTGTAGTATGCCGTATGTCTACAAGTGGACAGAGTATTAGCGACAAGGGCCCGCGGAAAGATGGTCGTTGGGGCCCCGTGGCGGGAGAACCATTTGCTCCCCGCCACCCCCTCCCCCTCACCATGCCGGCAACAATTTCAGAGCTTGTGACCGATGATCGTAGGGGCCCATGGCCACACCCCCCCTCCGCCGGCAATTTAAGTATACTATTCAATCTCCCAACAGCTGTGTACCAGTACCCCCTCCCGGTCATCAGTTACAGAAGCGTCAACTCGCCTTTCCACCTAGGGACCCCGATTCCCCCTAATCCGCCTCTGTTTATGAACACCTTCTTTTCTTTATGACCGATGGATCATAACATTCCGGAAGAGCATACATTCGGCGACAGTTTTGCACACACACGCACACTCACACCCATGTGCAAACGGCTCAGCATATCTGTGTAATCTACACCATACGAAAGCAAAAGCTTAGTGTAACAAAGTTATGCTTAATGCTTAACACGTTAAGTTCGATGGCAGGCTCCAGGGACTGCCAGTGAACTTTCCAGTATACTGGTTTCACAATCAGCTTGCGTTCTAGATGCCGGCAGAATGGAATGTTGATGAAAATTAGCGTCGGGCTGAACGTGTTAATGCGAATTAAGGTTCTGCGCGTTGCACAGCAAACCCTCCAGCGTGAGCTAGCGATTCTTTGGTCATTTTTACATTGCAGCGTTTGAACTCATTGCGCTTTTTTGGTTTGATTTGTGAAAATACAACTTCATCGCCGCAATGTTTGTTAACGGCTTTTTTAAGCGCCACAACAGCTCGCGAGCATTGACCCCACGCGAGAAAGAGATAGTTCTATGGAGGGAAAAAGCACGGACGACGACTGACAGCGATTGGCCATCTGACGCACCAACACATCCAAACCTTCGACAGCGCGCTCAAGCGAGGGGTATGAGGCGGAGCCAGGGACGGGTAGCTCGACGAGCTGCTTGACAAATTTGCCGTTGGAGAGAAAAGGAAGGCATGATAAAATTCTCACAACGCCATGACATCTTCAGTCGCTTTGCACAGTGGGATTTGGTGTGGTATGGATGATACATGGGTGCTGTGCCAAAACAGCAAACCATTCTCGCCTCCTCCCGTTAAGCTACGCATTAGCTCCTTGGTGATCTCTCATTATTTTCCTGCGGACAGCATATTCATTACTTACAATCCAATATCCCCATCGATTCGGCAAACTTTGCGACCGAAAGAGCCAAATTTTATAAACATGTTCGTAGATTTGCACTTGAAGAGGCAACTTGATAAACCAAAAGAGAACATGTATGAAAATTATTTAAAATGTGTGAACGATAAAAACCCTCCACCTAGTCAACAAATAGCCACATGCGGGTCGTGAGCCGTACTATGCCGATCGCTGTCCTAACCAATCCGATCTGTGTCCTGCCAGCCGATTGGAACGCACCCTCCCCTTCGCTAGAGCCACCGACCGTGCGTCGATAGTCAAGTCAGTTGTTGATGAAAAAGTGCCTGTGAACCAGAAAGAAACAAACATGAAACTCAATCGCACACTGGAACATACAGCGCATCGCAACCCAATAGACGATGCAATTTAACTTCCGCTATGCTTCTAGTCGCGATGGCCGGACATACTCGGCATCGTTACACAGTTTGATCGTAAGCGTAGCGAATATATCGAAAGTATACCGACCACCGACCAGAGGGCAGCAAGGACGTAGAAATATATAAACCACGCCTTCAGGATCTGCAGCAGGGACACCAATCGGTCCGATGATCCCTTCAGTGCATGCTTGTCATGCCGGAACGTCTGCTGGATGGCAGTGGGCAGATGCTTTTCGATCATTGTCGACAGTCCACCGAGCACCACGATCGTCACGATGAGGTTAACGAAAAGAAAGCTCGACCGAAGATCGAACTACGGGAACCTGATGATAACCGCGGACACACTGGTTGGTTGGTTGCAAGAAGTTGCAGTTAATAACAGCAAGCTCTCTCGATTAGCTAAATTCCACCGATTTGCTAAACAACATGAAACACCACCACATCAGCTGCATTCAAAGTTGTTGCCTTTTATCTGTTCACACAACTTTGTCTTCTTCGTATATTACATAACCGCATCAGCAATATAGCAACTGATAACAAAAAATATTTTTTTAAACACCAAAACCCTTCTTCTTCTTCTTCTTCTTTGACGAGAAAGGATGTATTCTCCTATGTTCTATCAGACTTAGGTCCGATTTTCCATACTCAGAGCCTTACTTTCTCTATTAAAAGCTTCGACTGTCCGGAGTCATTTGCTTTTAGCTCGTATCTGTTTTTTTTATGTAGGGTGTATTGTGACATTTTTTTTATCGGTATGTAGTGATATTAAAACATCTAACTACCAAAAATAATATGACTTGAAGTTTTTGTAGTTACTTGGAGTTTATTGTTCGATGTTTACTGGGGCAGCGTTTCCTCTTAGAACGGACTTTTCTTAATGATCCTAAACCTCAACTTATCCTTGTTTTATATTACCTCGTTCGCGCCAAAATTCCTTAATCCTATTCCTGATTTGCCAATCCTAATTATCACCTATTTTACTATTTCCTATTTCCTATCTTATGCTATTCTATTCTATCCTACGTGTAACCTTAATTGTAGTTGTATGTGTGTAAGTATATATGTGTATAACTAAAATCTAACTATGTGTATGTGTGTAAGTGTTTTAGTGTATAATAACCGGGTTTCACACTTTATCTCAAGACCGCGGGACCTCTTCCTGAATCTGTCTTAGCCAATGCCAAGACTGCGGTATGTACTGCAACGAAATGTAAACAAACCGCCATAAATGAAAACAACCCCAATTGAAACTGCACAAAGAGTGTGGAGCGGCCCACAGCTGCCCAGGTCGCATGTTCGAGCTGTCACTGGTTTATTTACAGCGCGGATTTAGGTTTTTATCAAAAATTTTTACCGAACCCGTGTTAAAATGGAACAAAATGCAACTGCCACGAAATGAAACCGCAAGCATGATTCCTTTGGTGTATGACAAGCATGACAAAGCAGCCCACCATCGCGCTTCCCGGATTAGTTTGTGGTTAACTCGTGTAAACAATATCGCAGCGACACCTAGCGGAAAACAAATGTCCTACCAGCATAAAAAACTAAGCCTTTACGCGAAGCTAATTTTCCGGTTACGACTTATGCACACACACGCACATGCCCTATATGCTATTCGCAACACTCTTTAGCGAAATGTCCGAATTTCATTCTCATAAATCCGGAAGAACGATATCAGAACGCAAATACACTCAAGCTCTACCTAAATTGCTTGCACGACAATCACCACACGCACGATTGCTCGTCGCAATACAAGTGTAAGCACTGCAGTTCAGCGCACCACACACTGATACACATACCGCAATACGCCAGTAAATTTTCCACTGCACCGACGCCAGCTGCGCAAAATGTTCCCGCGTGTTACACTGCTTCTAGACAACCAACGTTAGTTTTCTGCGTTCTAGTACCGCGACAAGTTTTCTGCGAACTCTTCGTTCTAAAACAACATCTCAGTTTTAGTACAAAATCAAAGGTAACCGTGATTGTCGCGGGTTTGTGAATTTTTCACAGCAAAGCATCGCTCGCGATCCGCTTAAACATCAAATACAAAACATAATTCGTTCGACATCACTCTGATTGGTGCGGATCAATTTTCCATCCCGGAGCAAAACACAATCCGTGCGAAGTTTGCGTCCAAAGCGTTTGCGGGAACACCCATTACGAGCTGGATGTTGATGTTTTGATGATCACCAAATTGTTCGAAATCTTTTCCATGGCATCGGTGGCATGCATGCATCACGAAATGAATCCACCGAGCGATTCTGTAAAGAAGAAGAAGCACAAGAAGCACACTTGTCAATTGTCACTTGTCACTCATAGCGGCTGGTTGTGCTTTCTCACTCTGCTATTTCCAAGTTGATTTTTACCGCGATTTTCTTGGTGATTAAGTGCTTGAACTTTTTTAGTTCGGTTATTTTGCACTTGCGCGTTCACGTATATCAAATTTGTGCGGCACCTGTGAATTGTACGGTTCAACATATAAACATTGCACTCCGCCTGCGGTTGTTGTGACCCCTTACTGTGCAGCCGAACTTTGCGCTATGTTGCGATGGCGACTGTGATCTGTAAAAAATGGGAAGGTGCTATTAGCAACGATCCAATTCCGTGCTTCGGTCTATGTGAACACTACTACCACGATAAGTGCATTGGTCTTTCAACCCCGCTCCTGTGTTATTTTAAGAAGTCACAAAATTTATTCTGGGCTTGCTCGGTTTGTGCTCAGCGTTTGCGGGCCGTTCACGCTTCTCGCACGGCCTTTCTCGTGACGCTACCTACCTGTTGGAATCGTTGCAGTCCGATTTCCGCGATACTTCGCGTTCTGTGCAGGCGACATCAGCTGGCTTGCGACTTGAACTTTCCTCTTCACAGGATTGTTTTAGAAACGAGATAGCTTTGATCAAACAGGAGTCAGCATCGTCAATTCGTTCCGTGAAAGATATTAGGCCCGATTATTAAACACAAATTGTAAAGACAAGTTGTCAAAATCGGAAGATTTGTATTATGACATCCGTTTGTGTTGTGTGTTGGAAAAAAAAATTGACGAAACACAAACTCACAAGCATACTGCCAAGATATTATTATGAAACACAAACGGAAATCCAAAATTGTCAAACTGCTTTCCGTCAGCTTTTTGTCACGGAAAGGCGCCAATCTCAGATTGTTTGACCGACACAACACAACAACAGAGTTGTTTCTGTTGCTTTCACGACAAAATATAAGTATTTTATTCCAGAAATAATCAAATGTTATCATTTTGAACAAAAATATGTGTACTGCCATATCCATACAAATGGCGATAAGCTGGAGATACTAGTAACGTGCTGCTGTTTTTGGGTTAAGAAGCTGCTGTTATTTCCTTCCTCTGTTGTTCTTCGATGGTAGTCGAAAGATGAAGGACTCACGCACCCGGTTTGCGTTCAACAGCTTTGGATTCCAGCAACTTCTTCAGTGAGTGGCTGCTTCAACAACCAACAGCATAGGCACATGTCATTATCACATCTAATACTGCATATACTTTTAGTAATAACAAATACTCGGAGGGCTCGATCTCCGCCAGAATGTCAAGGAAAATTTCCTTCGACACACGAATGTATTTCTTAAATCTGAAATTAACAACCACCAAATGAGATATGTATAACACGGTTTGCACAAATGATCCGTATGCTTAACTCACGCTTGGTTATAAAACTGTAACGGGTCGAAAACACTTCGAAGCAGTCGGCGCTGTTTTGCCAGATCTACCGTTGTTTCTTCTTCACTGCTGCTTTCGTCACTTACGAAGTGGGATAAAACATTTCGATGTTTTAAACAAGGATTGTTAGCTTGATAAACGATCGTGTCTTAAATCAACTTGTTTACGTTTTTTTATTTTGATTTCGAACATTTTGACACAACGGCACAGCTTTAACGAAAGAAAAAAATTAGCGTAACTTGTCTGTCACAAGAACGGTTTCAAAATGCATACCTATTTTCCGTTTGTCTTGACGCACTTGTCTTGTGTCATTTCCGTTTGTGTTTAATAATCGGGCCTATTGTTGTGAACAGCGTTTGTTTACAAATAGAAAGCCTGACAAATCTTTTACGCTCGTGACTTTTGTAGGGTTTTTCTGACGGCTTACCAGGACAGGGCATAGGGCTAAGGTGCCCTCCATTTGTAACGATGGCGGTGGGGAGAGACGAGTATAAATAGAGCCGAAGGATGAGCCTTCGGCCTCTTAGAACCACAAAAGTCAAAGGAAGGAATAAAAACTAATTTTGTGATTTTTCCCCCAGCAGAAATATCCACATTATCTCCTTTTCTTAAATGACTTTCGCAACATTTCACAAAATTAGTTCTTCTCAGTGATAAATACACAAACTTTGGATTCGTTCACCACACTGAAACGTATATAAATCTTCAACCGAAGTAACACGAACAAACGCGCGAAATAACTCGTAAATCTTTCCGTTGAAAGTATAGTGAAGATGCCGCGAACGTGCAGTGACGAGTAATCGTTAATAGCAGCGGTCGGCAAACTTTTGAGGCGAAGGGCCAACTTTAGTAGATAATCGAGTGCCGCGGGCCAGGTGAACGCGGTTTTTGTTTGCGGTTAAATTACAGGGTTTCCCACGATTTATTGGTCAGATCCCATGATTTTTTGGTGCGTTCCCACGATATTTTGGTCGTATCCCATAGATTTTTGGTTCGTTCCATAATAAATTAGTATTTTCCGCTTGGATATCAATACAATGGGACCAAAAAATTCTGGGAAACGGCCAAAAAATCGTGGGAACGCACCAAAAAAATATGGGAACTCACTAAAAATTGATGGGATCCAACCAATAAATCGTGGGAAACCCTGTATTATATTTTAATCTTTTAGAAACATTTTAGGTATTATTGTTGTTTTTCTGTAATTATATCGTCCAAGTATGGTTCAAAATTAATGATACCTTCTTTAAAAACTAATTGTAATCTTTAATCATTTGAGAATCGGCAATAGATGACTAAAAATGTGATCAGTCAAAAAATAACAAAATGGGATCAATAGCGCTTCTTGAAGACCCCATCTTCCCATGCCTCAAAAAATATTGTATATATTCCGGGGATGATACAAAAGTCTGAAAGGCTGAAAAATTATCGAAGCAAACATAGATTCAGTAATTATAAAAATGCTTTATGGACAAGTCAGATGTCATGCCACTTCAGATCAATTAACTTATCAATAGCCCATGAGACAACAGAAAACCTCATCAGTCACCTTACCTTGACACCTCTGTCAGTCGAACTCTAAACATGATGGCCAAAAAAGTGAACCAACCATTTTATAAGCGTGCGCGATCAACGAATGACGCCCCGTAGCGTCTTAAATGGACTGCGTACAGAAGTCTGACGTCGCATAAGAACCTTTCTGCGTAATGATCACCAACATCTTGGCACTATTAGGCAACAATCAAAGCATCGCAGGAGAGCCCAGGTTTATTTTTGAGGCTCCAAAAAAGCTAAAAATGAAGACAAAGGCACAAGTGGCTACATTACTGCGTTAGCGGGGGAGGGAGATCGATGCAACCAGCCGAACAGTGAAATAATTTGGCAAAATTAACACACATATCAGGAAGCAGAAATCGCGTCCACTGACTTCGCAATGGCAAACAATGACGCCAAAAGTCAATGCGTTGATATTATGTGAATTTCGGTAGAATTTCGACATGACACCCAAGTCCGCAAACTGGTACAACATCCGTCACATGTGTTCCATTGAATTTTTCTGGACTAACATGATGCAAAAGCTCTACTCTAACAATTTTGTCGCGAAAACTTAGGATGCCTACAGGCATGTCTTCGTCCATAATGGCGAAAATTCCGGATAACTGATGAAAGGCAACTCCCAAAGTCTTAGATTTATTTGTCCAAGGATGCTTAAATAATTACCTTTCAAATTTTGTACGTGTTAAGAAATTATCTGCTCTATTTTTTTTTCACAGCCAACCGAAAAAAGGCATTTTTTCTTCGAGTTCGAACATACCGATCGATCCGTCATTCCATAGTATTTTAATTAAAGTTGAAAGAGTACGATGGTATAAAATGTTATTCTAAAAGATATTCAGTAATTTTTATAGGAATAGTTTCTTCACATCTTTCAAAATCAGTCAAAATCTTTCGCGGGCCGGATTGAATGTTGCGGCGGGCCGCATTTGGCCCGCGGGCCGGACTTTGCCGACCGCTGGTTTATAGTATTCCAAAGTTACGCGCGCGATACGATCGTATATAAATCTTGCCTCCGGGAGTAGTGCGAATCCGCGAGTGACAAAAACCGTGGAGGAACGTCGTTTGGTTACGATAATGGACGAAAGAGCAGTACAGGACGCAGCCATGTAAGCGATTTTGTGCGGAAAACAGAAGTCTGGATGCAAAAGACGAAGGATATTGGCACAAACTCGATGGTTCATCACGATGGCGGCGAACGCATCGGTCATTCACCTTCGACCACGGTGAAACATAACCTAACAACAGCGAGTGCTATGTAGTTAGCTGATGAAGCAACACAAACCTCATCACGAGAGCAATGCGCGATGGCGGACGCAAGCCGGTGTCATCAACCATCGTCCCCAGCGATGTCCAGCTTCCCCCCGGATTACGACCGGACCTTAGCAGAATACCAAGCCGCAACCATGGAACGGGAATATGCACAGTAGAGACGCGCGGTGGAAGACTCATCAAAACGCACCGTACCAAACACTTTGGTCAGCCAAACCAGGTTGGCGTAATGGCGATGGCGGCGCCATACGGCGTCAACTCGACGTTGAAGCCGACACCAGCGAATCAAAATGCCGTAATGGGGAACCATTGACGCCAAGTCAAAAGGCCGCGCGAGATAGCACACCCAAGGAGCTCCCGGTGTTCTCAGGGTCTGTGGAGCAGTGGCCGCTGTTCATAGCCGTTTATGAACGATCCACCAAGGCTTGTGGTTTCACTGATGATGAAAATCGCATACGACTCCGGCAAGCACTACGCGGACCAGCTCTAGAGTCCGTGGATCATCTGCTCTTGCTACCGGATGGACTAGCGGAAGTGCTAGATAGTTTACGAACGGAGTATGGTCGGCCCGATCTAATAGTGGATAGCCTAGTGGAAAAGGTGAGAAGTTTGCCTCAAATTAGAACCGATCGCCTTGAAACGTTAGCAATCTTCGGGAAGGCGGTGCGTAAGATGTGCGCCTCCATAAAAGCTTTCGGACTGAAAGAGTACGACTGCAACGTGACGCTGTTAAAGGAGTTGGTAGCAAAACTGCCGGCCGAACGACGATTAGAGTGGGCCAGCCATAAGGCGAAACTATCGAAGAGAACCGTACGAGAATTCGGTGAATGGTTCACGGAGATCGCGGTAGCGGCAAGCACTGAAGTCAATCCCTTCGAAAAACACTCGCACCACAATGATTTGTCGCGATTGCTACCAGCCCGAAGGACACTAGCAAACAACCATCACGTGAATGTTCACAGCACTAGGACTTGCGACCTGTGTCACGACTCATGCCGCACACTGGTCGACTGTGCCCGGTTTCGTGAGCTTACGGTGCAGGAACGCCGCGCACACGTCAATAGACATCGTTTGTGTTGCACATGTCTTGGGGCACATAGAAGCACATGCTACATACGAACACCTTGCGGTACTGAGGGATGTCGGGCGATTCACCACAGTTTACTGCACGCTGAAGAGGAAACACCGCGGCCCATCACTTCAAAACACCATACACAGCACTCGGTTAACACTCATTTTAGCACTAGCACTCGCCACCTTTTCCGATATGTCCCGGTAATAATTCACAATCGGGAGAAAACCGTAAACCGTTCGCTTTCTTGGATGAGGGTTCATCGGCAACGTTTGTTGATCGAGAGTTGATCGAAGAGTTGGGCATGGAAGGTACTGCCCATCCACTTAGCCTAAAATGTACTGACGGCACAATTCTTAAGGAAAACGACTCGCTGATGTTGTCGCTTCGTGTATCAGGCGTACACAAAGGTGCTACTACGTACAAGCTACCCACCGCGTACAGCCTAAAAAAAGCTTGCGCTGCCACCACAGACGCTATCGGTAACGAGCTTACCAGAGAGTTTCCGTACCTGCAAGGACTCCCAATTGCTTCCTTCACTGATGTTGTGCCACGTATCCTCATCGGCGTAGACAATATATATTTAGGAAAACCATCGCGGTGCGTCGAGGGTAAATTCGGCGAGCCAATGGCAGTAAAGTCAAGGCTAGGATGGTCGGTGTACGGTACATGTTCTGCATCCGCGCCCGTTAACCCCGACGTGTACAGCAATTTTCATCACTGCACCTACAACAAAGAGGAGAATGAGATGCGAAACATCGAGGTAATGGAATACTCTCCATCTGACGCCAGCCATATCAACGCTTCCGACCAGCCGGTTCCTGAACGGGATGGGCGTATAAATTGGGCGATTTGTGCCACTGAACCGCGGGAGGATCTTCGCCAGCTGGAGGTATGTGATGCGGTGCCGTTCCCTCCAAATCGCGTGCTGGATGTAGTACCTCTACAAGGAGAAAAGACGGATGAGAGATCGCAGCGGGTAGTGAACATGATTTCCAGCCGTACAAGGAAGGTATCTTATGTCACCTTGTTAATCCGCAGCCTTGTTGGGCTGTTCGAAATATTTTCTCGTTATTTTAAGAATGTTTTGCAGGACCGTGCACTTTCCCATATGCATCAACGCAGTTTAGACCTAAACAAAGCAGCAACTGATGATAATTCATCACAGCCGATACGACCATCGTGCGATGATGTATTTGTGAATACGGACACGGCCTGGAAGAGATTGAGAGAGAGAGATGATCTTCAACACTTAGACGTAAGGTTGCGTGGTATCACCGGGAACCAAGCAAAAAGGAAAAAGTTGTGCGAAAACTTACCATGGAACGTTAACCCTACAACGGAAATGTTTGGGGAACCTTTAAATATTAGCAAATCTGGGCAGCAACGTAACTTCGCGGCATAAAGCGATCGTATGGGACACAAACAAAAGAAGTAGAACCGCGTGGGTTGACAATGACAAGCGTTACGGGCAAGACAGGAAACAAACGTCAGGGAAGTGTAACGCTAAGGAGCGTTACACTGGTGGGGAGAATGTTGTGAACAGCGTTTGTTTACAAATAGAAAGCCTGACAAATCTTTTACGCTCGTGACTTTTGTAGGGTTTTTCTGACGGCTTACCAGGACAGGGCATAGGGCTAAGGTGCCCTCCATTTGTAACGATGGCGGTGGGGAGAGACGAGTATAAATAGAGCCGCAGGATGCGCCTTCGGTCTCTTAGAACCACAAAAGTCAAAGGAAGGAATAAACACTAATTTTGTGATTTTTCCCCAGCAGAAATATCCACATTATCTCCTTTTCTTAAATGACTTTCGCAACAGATATCATCGACTCACTTACTGCTTCTCACTCAATGGAACGCAACTACTCTCAGGCTCCACTACTCACAACGCTTGATGAAGTTAAGCATGGCATCAAGGAGCTTGATCTCATACACCTTGAGCTTCTCACTTCCTTCAACTCACTAATGAACAAGCTCAACTCTCATCTTGCCACGCATACTACTACATCGAGTGCTCACCATTCTGCGATTCCTGCTACGCACTCATCGACCACGATTCCAGTTGCGGCCTCTAAGCTCTCCCATCAAGCTGCTGGTGTGAATCCTTCTAAACGTCGATTGATGGATCGCTCTCCCGACCCATCGCCTACCAATACCGTTACACGCGTTATGCTTTCATCGGGTACAGGGTTGTCCTGCAATAATATTACGACCGTTCCTGAACGCCCACCCCGTACTAGGGCCTTTATCTCCCGTATTGCTCCTGATACTCCGATTGATGCGATCCGTGAAATGGCCTGTTCTAACATAAGGGCAGACGACATCTTGGTATATAGCCTTGTACGACGCGACCGGGATCTTTCTACGCTCTCCTACGTATATTTTATAATTGGTTCTATTATTATTATTATTATTATTATTTATTTAATCTTTAACGGGCCGTTAGGCCTAATTAAGATGTAACAGTTCAATTAAAAAAAAACATAGCAAAAACAAGATTTGCATCGCAATTCACTGCGGCCACGGCAAAAGCCGGAGACGTTCCTTGAAGCACTGAGTTGAGATGTCGAAGTCGAAGCAATCTGAGACAGTGTTGAAAACAGCCGACATGCGGAACATAGGGTCAGACCGACCAGCACTGGAACGGGGTTGAGCGAGCCGTAGAGTTTCCCGGCGTCTTCAAATGCGCCTCACTATTGATCCTGGGTTATTCTTTCGTTTTGCGAACTCTCGGCGTGGCTCTGTTAGCCTTCCATCCACCCTGTTTCTTGATCTGTCCTCTGCTACGTCCAATTCTGATATATGTAACCTGTTTGCCCAACATTTCTCTAGTGTATTTGTCGATCCCAGTTCTTTTAAGGTTCCTTTGGATGTTGGCTTGTCTTACACGCCCTCTGATGTGATATCATGTAATTCAGTCGTTGTAAGTGAAAGCCTAGTAAAATCCGCTCTATCCAAACTTAAAACTTCGTTTTCACCAGGCCCCGATGGCATCCCTGCCTGTGTTTTGAAAAAATGTGGCAATACCCTCACTCCTATTCTCACTCGTCTTTTTTCTCGCTCGCTAAGTGTAGGGATTTTTCCTAGTCAATGGAAACTAGCTTGGCTTGTTCCCATTTATAAGAAAGGTGATCGCACACTAGCATCAAACTACAGAGGCATTTCTATTATCTGTGCGTGTTCTAAAATCCTCGAGTCAATTGTCCATTTATCTGTAATGCCTTGTGTAAAAAATTATATTTCAACGGAACAACACGGCTTTATGCCCCATCGCTCAGTGTCCACCAACCTAATGTGTATTTTTGTCTTCTCTATATCATAACCTGTCTAGTGGTAAGCAAGTAGACACTGTCTATACCGATTTCAAAGCGGCATTCGACAGTATACCTCTATCATTACTTGTTGCTAAGCTTCGAAAACTAGGTTTCGGTGGCTCTATATTGCCGTGGTTCAACTCCTATCTTGAGAATCGTTCATATGTAGTTAAAATCTGTGGCTCTTTCTCTGAATGTTTTCTTAGTTCTTCGAGTGTCCCACAAGGTAGTGTCCTTAGTCCCTTACTGTTCAATCTCTTCCTCAAAGACTGCACTTCGATCCTTCCTCCTAACGGCTTCTTGCTATATGCGGATGACGTTAAAAATTTTCTTCCTGTATCTTCTACAGCTGATTGCCTAGTCCTTCAATCCTGGCTCTGTAAATTCTCTACATGGTGTGCTTCTAACGGTTTAGTCCTGTGTCCTGAAAAATGTTTTGTCTTGTCTTTCTTCGGATCCTCTACAAGTATAACTCATGCTTATAGTGTCTGTGATGCCCCTATTCCCAGTATGTCCTTGTCTAAGGATCTTGGCGTCTTCTTTGACCCGAGTCTCTCTTCCAAAGAGCACACGGACCATGTCATCAACAAGGCCAACAAAAGTCTTGGGTATATTTGTCGCATGTCCCCTGAAATTCGTGATCCTTTTTGTCTTAAGTCCCTTTATTGTTGTTGGGTCCGTTCCGTACTAGAATATGTCTGTGTCATCTGGTCTCCTGTCCAACTATATCTGCTCCAAAGGATTGAGAGGATTCAGAGACGTTTTACGAGGATCGTATTTCGTAGGTCGCTGGGTCCGCTTCCGTACTCTATTCCGCTTCCTTCGTATGACGATAGATGCACTCTATTAGGCCTTGCCAAGTTGGAGTACCGCCTCTCGGTCGCTCAGGCTTCTTTCGTTGCTGGCATATTGCTCAATACGATTGATCCTCCTTCACTTCTATCGCGCTTACATTTGTATGCACCTTGTCGCACCTTACGTTATCGTGTTCGTCTCCAGTTACCGATATGCCGTACACGTTTTGCTCGCAATGAGCCTTTTGTAAGAGCTATGTCGTCTTTTAATAGTACTTCAGATCTGTTCGATTTCAACCTATCCTATCCTGTCTACCGATCCCGTCTTCGCTCCTTTTCCGTACCATAAACTCCATCCAACTCCTTCGCGAATAATTGTATACTGTAGTCAGTAAGCACTATTGCTGTAACCCAACGTGGCCGAGCAATTAATAAAATAAAATAAAATAAATAAAACAAGTTAATGATGAATATTCACTCAAAGTACGAAATCACGGAAAGTTTCAAGAAGTCACAACACACAAGCTGTTCACTTACCTATTGAGCAACATTTAGATAAAACGTATGACGTTTCCAATCCGCTTAATGTGCTCGCCGCTTTATATGCTGAACAGATCCAGACACGTTCGGCGCGAAAGCTTTTACCATACGAGAAGGTAAAGGCTCACGTTGTTTTATATGATCCAGAGCAAGATGATTCATTCTTCGATGTGCAGCACCTTACACACCAGTGATCGTGGAAGCATTTATCCTGCGCGTATTATCCTGCAGATTTCGTTTCTCGCGGTATGTCAGCAGAATTCCTGAAAAGTAAGCTACGTAAGTAAGTAAGTAAGCGTTTCCATCTGGCCCAACTCTATCCCTGAACCAACCGAAGAAACGAATCTTAAGATTCGTATGGTAAGTGCTACCGTAATGATGACGCCTGCTAATTTTCCTTTGCTTACGTGATACAGCTACACGCGTTTGTCGCGTATCGTTGCATACTGCATTCGCTGCGCACGTAAGACTAAGAAAAGGTCACACACTCATCAAACAGCAGCACACTACCACGCACCTTTAATCATCACTACCGAGCGCATGAAAACTGCTAACACTGTGCTACACCATACAGTGCAGCTTGATGCATTTTTAATGGGCAGCTCGAAAAAGGCAACGTGGTGACGAAACAAACACCCTGGCGAACACTAACTTCATTCCTAGTCCCTCTAGGAATCATTCGAGTAGGAAAAATATCACGGTATCCTCAGCTGCCCTAACATGCAAAGCATCCTGTCCTGCCTCCTAAAATGCTGTCGTTTACGCACATGATCGACAAGTGCCGTTACATGGAGCTTCATGAGCGAGAAAGAAGATCATTGCTCTCGACAGTACGGGATGAGCATTGGCCGTTAGATGGGAGGTTAATTTTGTATTGGCCTCTTGAGATAATTTTTGTCGGTGCACACGACAGCAACCAACACTTTAACAACTACAACTTTTATCACTACCACGATTGACTGCGCGACGCGGTTTACCAGCACACAACGCGAGTGCTGCAAGCGAGCTTCATGAGCTAGTTAATCTGTTCCGCGGCGAACTACTATACTTATTCGTTACAGATTGCAACCGAATTTGCACTTTCCTGGCAATATCCTCTACCCACACCACCACCCTCCTGCGGATTGTGGAAGGCAGCAGCGAAGACCGTCAAGCGACAACCACCCACACTACACCTTTCACCTACACTACCGGTATAAACCTAATCGAGGCAGCGACGCGTTTGCGGTAAAAGTAAGGCTCAGCCCTCTACGTTACATTGGAGAAGCGTTACATCCCTTAAAATATTCCCAAGCAGTATTTTTATTACAGTTTTGTCATCCAGGCGACTGACCGGTGTACATTATTTGAAAAAAAAAAAACATATTTTAAAATGCGATGAAAAACAAGTTAATTGCTTTAAGATGAATCGATTTCTACGAGATTTCATTTTTAAATAACAAGTAAATAAGAGGTTTAATATTTTTCATTTCTTTTTCTATGATTCATGAAAAATAGTCTGAAAGGAGGAAGTTCATAAACACACCAAATTCTTTCAATTTTAGTAACATTTCCTATGATTAGAAAGTATAAAATATTAAAAATATTGATAAATTAATAATGAATATGAAATATAATTATTACCTATTCAATATATAATTATGCGGTGTACATTTATTATTCGGCTTTTTATTCAAAAAAGATTAAATGTTACTCCGATGAGTTCTAAACTAAAACTAAACTCTCACATTAATTCTACCTCGGTTGGCGGTGTATGTTTTTGGGAGCTGTCTGCGTCCGGCTGGTGTCCGATGCCGCGCGACCGTGCTGTCTGCGTTGCCGGCCCGGCTGGTGTCCGATGATGCGCGCCCGTGGGAACTAGAAGAGATGGAATGTGCCGCGCTGCAATATGGTAAAGCATTGTGTCGTGCCACGTGCTGGTGTCCAATGCCACATAACTCCTCCAGGGGGTATAAAAAGCGTGTCCTCATGCGTTTAAACTGTCTTCGAGATTATTTTCTCTACGATGGTTTCGTGACGACTTCTGTGAGCGGGATTTCCTCTTTTATATCTGATTTGATATGGCTGAGATGAAACGAATAAAGTAAAAATAGACAAATATGATAATGGCAATAGATACTGTAGTGGACAGTCCCAGTCCAGTTAATAAGCTCCAATTCCAAGTAATATTTTTATATTGTTGCAAGTAGATGTGTTCGATGTGTTTGCGATTCGTCAATGTTCTATCATCCAAGGAGGCTAAAGGAGTTTCGACAACTTTTCGATGAATTGCGATGTTGAATACTGTCCCATATACAGCTGGACTCTTGACATGGATTTCTTCTGATGTGAAGCTTTTGTTTCTGAATTGTATGGTGCAGTTAGAAAAAGTTAATAAGAAGTTTCCATTCAAATGTCGATCGTTCGGTCCACAATCGGATGTTACCAAATGATGTTTTGCGTTTTCAATAAGAAGTTGATTATCACCTATCATTTTAGCTGTTGTTTCGTTTTCCGGAACTACTATACAATGGCTCTCTTTCCCCATTACTAATGGAGCGATGCAGTTATCAAAAAAATCCATGATATCAGAATACTTTTGTACGTATTTCTCTGGATTCTTTGTTGTATATAGTTTCTTTTTCTGTTTCACGAGTTGCCTTGGATAGTCTTTGATTAACGAGTTATTGTGATTCAGTGCTAGTATTTCTATTACTTTTGACTCCTCTTTTTGCAACTCTGGCACTTTAAGTATGTAGAGCAGTTTGTTGTTGCTGACTGCTATTTTAGGTGTGACATAAGAAATGATCTCGTCAGGAATATCGCTTTTAACTCCTTGGTCTTCTAATAGCTGTTGTATAATAGCAATTTCCCGTGGTGATAGAAGTTTGCTGCTTGTAATAGACATTTTGGATAACGATATCGCTTCTTGTATATCTTCTAATATCTTGTTAATTGTATCTATATTGATAATTGCCGTCAGCATGTCTAATTCATTAAGAAGAATGTCGTTTCTATTTTCAATCATCTGCTTCATTTCGTTGGTGAGGTTTTTAATTTTCATTCCAAGATTTTCATTTACTAGGAATTGCTGATTATTACTCTCTATCAAATCGTTCATTGTACTGTTGATGATTTGCAGGTCATGTGCATCCGGGCTTCCTCCAATCCATTTCCAAACCGAGCCTATAGCTTCTACGCTTCTTATCAAACGCTTCCTTGGTCTTATGAGATTAAAATTAGAATATAAGTTTCTAACCTTATGCTTCGCAATTATTGATAGAGGACTATTGGTTGGGCGAAAAGCTACTTGAGTTAATAGGTGCATTGTATTTTCAATTTCTGTTATGTTTACCTCATGTATTATATTGATATTACCGATTTGAATTTTGCAATTATGTTTCTCTAGAATTAAAATTGGTTGATCAATCAAACTAGTTATTTTTAATTCTTGGGCTTTAATATGAGCTATCATTAGAATGACCATCAACATAACTATTCTGACGACGTCTTGTCGTGCAGCAGAAAAAAATTTAAATTCAAAATTATTCATTTTTCAATTAATAGTTTAATTTGCTATTTCCTGTGATTCCCTCGATTTCTCGATTCTTTTCCTAATTTAAATGCTTGAAATTTAAATGAGCGACAATGAGTCGTTCCACTGCGATCCTTTTGTTTTCTTCTTCTTTAGTTTTTTTTTGCTAAAAAGAGAATGAAAAAAATAAAAAATTGTGCTCAGCCAGTCGTCTGTTCTTTTTTTTTTTGTTTTTGAGACGTCAAATCCTGTAAATATATAAAAAATATTAGTTTCATGTACAATTATGTTCTTATGCGTTTTATTTTATTTTTATTGCGTTTGACATTTCTTGGTCCAATTTGAATGTTTTTTTCATTATTTACCAAACATTTTGATTTTGAAAAGCGTGGATCTAGCTTTTTTCTAGTGTTTTTCTTTATATAAACATCATGTCCTTCATTTACATCAGGTGCAATTTCTTTTTTTTCGTTATTTTTTTTCATTCTATTTGCAGCTAGCTGAAGGTTCTTTTTTACGTTTTTGAAAATTTTGTCGGCGTTATCGGCTATTTCTGGTGGGTTCATCGTATAACCTGGATTAAAAATAATTTCATTAGGGGTATAAGTGGTGACTGAATGAACAGTATCGTTGTACATTGCATTTGCTATTTGCACTATTTCAGGAGATGAATTATTGATGAATTTGTGTTTGTTGGTATTATAAATTTCAATGATAGTACTATGAGTTTTTTCTATTTGGCCATTTGACTCTGATGAGGAAGCGAATTCTATTACGGTTCCGAAATTAGCTAAAAAGTCTTGGAACTGAATGCTAGTAAAAGCTGCTTCATGGTCGCAAATGATTTTTCTTGGTGGTCTAAATGTTCTGAAATACTGTGAAAGGGCATTCCGTATATCTGTCATGTTTCTAGATTTAATTTCTATAAGTTGAAGGTGCTTCGAAAATGCACAAATTAAAGAAAGGTAGTAGTGTCTATCCATGCCGAAAATATCCATATGGACTCTGTAAAAAGGACCATTTTCTATTGGCCTTGGTGAAATTTTTATATTATATGGTTTTTGTTCGTATTTGTGTTGAGTACAAATTGTACATGAATTAATTAATTGCCTGATTCGTTTGATCATGTTTGGGAAAAAGTAAGATCGTTTAATCTGACTTTCAACTTCGGTTATGCCTCTATGGGCTCTATCATGTTCTTTTCTTATGATAATGTCTTGCATTGTTTCGGAAGTAACGTCTTCAACCATATTTTGCGTAATAATGAAATGGCAGTTTGTGTTGCAGAAGCATTCTCTGTAAACTTCTTGAATTAAATTAAGTAAGCATTCCGGAGCTAACACAGCATTTTGCTTTCCATTCGAATGATCTTTCAAAAATGTTGTAACTTTTCTATTATCAAACGAAGTGGAGCAAATAGTTGTTCGCTTATAGTTTGGAAAAATTTGTTCCGTGATAACGGAGTCGGAGTCCGTTACTTTAAAAATGATTTGATTTCTGTAACTATTAATAGCTCTTTCTGTAAAATGCATATAATAGTCATCGGATGTGTTTGCTGAATGTGCTGTTTCGGAAGAAGATGAACTGTTATTGTTTTCCACAGATACTTGATCAACAGAAACAACATTTTCTAGTTGATTGTTGTTAACTTCGACTTTTCTACTAAGTGCGTCTGCCACAACATTTGTCTTTCCTGTCTTATAGATTACGTCGTAGTCGTAATTTTCTAAGTCTAATCGCCAACGTATCAATTTAGCGTTCTTATTTGAGTTTTTAATGTAAATAAGGGGTTTATGATCGGTAACCAAAGTGAATTTGTTACCATACAGGTACGGCTTAAACTTGGTTACTGCCCATATGATGGCTAGTGCCTCTTTTTCTGTTGTGGAGTAATTTGACTCTGTTTTGTTTAGAGTACGGCTTGCGAAAGCTATGGGTTTTTCTGTTTTATCTATTACTTGTGATAAAACGGCACCGAGGGCATAATTGCTGGCGTCAGTTGTTAATATAAAAGGAAGTTCAAAGTCAGGATAAGATAAGATTTGATCTGAAACTATTATATTTTTTAAATGTTTAAAGGCTTCCTGATATTCGTGATCATTAAATTTTACTTTTTCATCCTTCTGTAACAATTTAGTGAGGGGTTTTGTTAATTTTGAGTAATCTTTAATAAAACGTCTATAATACCCTACGAGTCCTAAGAATTGTTTTATTTCTTTTTGATTGGATGGAAGTTTCCATTCTTGAATTTTTCTTATTTTTTCTGGGTCAGGTTTGATTCCGTCAGGGGCAATAATGTGTCCAAGAAATTCCGTTTCTCTGCGAAGAAATTCACATTTGTCTAATTGTATTTTAAGATTGAAATCACTTAACCTCTTAAGGATTTTTGAAACATTGTTGAGGTGATCTTGAAGATTTTTGCCAATTATGATTATATCATCAAGATACACATAGCAAATTGATCCAATATAGTTTGATAAAACATTATTCATCGCACGTTGGAATGTCGCTGGGGCATTTTTCAAGCCAAATGGCATTCTCGTAAATTCAAAATGCCCTAAAGCTGTTGAAAACGCTGTCTTTTTTTGATGGTCAGGGTCCATTTCGATTTGATGAAAACCTGATTTCAAATCTAAGGTGGTAAAATATGCTGATTTGCCAAGATTATCTAATATTTCTTCTATTTGTGGTATGGGAAATTTATCGTTAATGGTTTTGTCATTGATCTTACGATAGTCAATAACAACGCGCACTTTACGTTTTCCTGATGCGTCTATCTTTTTTGGAACGACCCAAACTGGCGATGAGTAAGGGCTAATTGAATGTTGTATGATTCCGTTATCGAACAATTCCTTGATTTGCTCTTCCACATCTGTTTTAAAAACGTGTGGATACCTATATGATTTTGTGTAAACAGGGTTTTCGTCTGTTGTTAAGATTTTATGTTTTATTAAAGATGTAGATGTAAGTTTCTCTCCAGCCCTAAGTAAAACTGTTTTATTTGCAAGTATTGTTTTGAATAATTCATCCCTCTCTAGTATTGACAAATGATCTGTGCGGATTATTTCGCTAAGCACTTCATTTGTAACGCTACGCTCTGGATGTAATGGGATTGGGGAAATCGTTTCAAAATTATTTACTATTATGTTTAATTTTCCTTTGACATCAGGTATTGTTTTTTCTGTGCTTAAAATTTTGCTGTCGTTTTATTGTTATTAGCTCTATATAAACCTGGCTCAATAACAACTCCTTTACAAAGTTTTTGAAACGTTGGTACGAACCAATCGCCATTAACGGATGTTTCCATTTCTAAGTTATGCGAATATAATTGTTTATCGGGAAAATATTTTTCATATTTGAATTTCATGTTTCCTATTTCAAATGTCTCTTCTTTGAAATTTATTATTGCTTGGTTTTTAGCCATTAGTTCTGAACCAATGAGTGCGTCGAAAAAATTATGAAATTTTAACTCATAATAGGTTTGATTTGGAAAATTATCGCCGAATAAATTAATACGTCCTTTCTCCGTAACGTGCTTACATCCAGCGGTGTTTTTTATTTTGGTTTCCTTTACCTTTGTTGTTTGTGGGAGAATGCCCGGCCGTATTATATTTTTATTTGCTCCAGTATCGATCAAAATGTTTGTGGGATAAGTTTGAATATTTGATATAATGTAAGGCAAGTAATTTACGTGTTTTTGTTTTCTGGATGAATTAAGCAAACATTTATGTCTAATTCATCCTCAGATTCAGATTCTTCGTTATCGGAGGGTTTTGTTATTTCAGCATTAAACAGCTGTTTCTTATTTAAAGTAAGTCGACTTTTGGTAGAACCTATTTCCATCGGTTCGGGTGGCAGATTCGTGTCAACTGGTTTACGAGGTTTGTTGTAATCCTGTTGCTGAGGCTGTGTGATTTTTGTATTGTTAAATTTCCTTTCTGTTTGTTTTTTATTATTTCCTTGCCCTGCGGTATGAGAGGTGCCTAAGTATTGTTTTGATTGAGTTAATTGAATATGGGTAAGATTTCTGTTCGATTCATTTGATGTAAATTTACATATAAATGCATACGCATTTTCGATTGATTTGGGTTCAGCAGCTTGTACATATCCAAAATAGGGTTTCTGCAGCCCACTGACGTATGCAGCTAGACTATATTCGTCTATAAAGTCGTTTATGGCATCCCAATGAAGATTGTACTTAGGATTTTGTTTTGCCAACGATTTTATATTGTGAACCAGTTCCTTAGTTTTCTGATAATGCGTGTTTGCGTTACCATCCATTTTGTTATGCCAGAGTTGGCAGTTATACGTGGAAAGATCTTGTTTATCTCCTAGAGATGTTATCAAAATTTCTTTCACTTCACTGAACGTTTTTGGGTTGCCGTTTGTACAAATTACATCTTTAGCATGCCCCTCTATTTTGTTTATAACAGCTGTCACATAAATTTCAAATATTTGTGGTGACACGAGGTTTTCGAATAAACGAAGAGTTTTTTCTGCTGTTTCTATCCAACTTGCGAGTTGCTTTTTATTGCCATTAAATATGGGCAACATTTTTATGGGATCAGGGATACGGAACGGATCACCTGATATTGTCACTTCACGAGGAATAGGATCATTTCGTTGGTGTGCTATTCCCTGGTTTCCATTTGTACTTTGCCATTGCAACTCCTGCTGCGTTAATCTTGCACTTATGTTTTCGATGGCTTGTATCATACGAGCCATCTGATCATTACCACTCTCTTGAGTAGTTTGGGCTTGAGGTTCCATGTTTAGGTGCTCAAGTGATAACTGCAAATTTGCAATTGGTATGTGCGAATATTCCTCAGATACCGTACTTTCTTCTGATTCGGAACTTGTTTCAGATGTAAAAATTCTTTCCTGAATCAGCTGTTGGGCCTTTTTGAAAGCGTTGTTCTTGATTTTTGGCATAAAGAAAGCCAATCCTAAAGCTCTATCTGGTAGTGGCTCTAGGTACGTGAATGAAAAGAAATTTATAAAACTAGTGTGATGCGTCTATCTGATAGTGCGCACTCACATTAATTTTAAATTCTTTCACCCCCGATTTCTTGTGTTATTATTTAGGTAGTTTTACTGAACACGATTTCACGCACAGAAACTCAACACTAAATACTTACACGGTTGATGTTGAAGTCGTGTTTGGGCGAAGGCCAAGAAAACAATGACGGTGCTCCGTGTGTGTCTTAGCGGGGGGATCCTCAACTCCTCAGCGACGTTGCCGTCCTTGGTGCTTGTGGATGCTCGATGCTCGTAGATCACGATGCACTTTGCGGGATCACTGTTGTACTGTGTTATTAGTTCAGTACTTTCCACTGTTTCTCACTATGACGTCACTTTTCTTTAGTGCCTACCCGGCTGCGCCAATTATGCGGTGTACATTTATTATTCGGCTTTTTATTCAAAAAAGATTAAATGTTACTCCGATGAGTTCTAAACTAAAACTAAACTCTCACATTAATTCTACCTCGGTTGGCGGTGTATGTTTTTGGGAGCTGTCTGCGTCCGGCTGGTGTCCGATGCCGCGCGACCGTGCTGTCTGCGTTGCCGGCCCGGCTGGTGTCCGATGATGCGCGCCCGTGGGAACTAGAAGAGATGGAATGTGCCGCGCTGCAATATGGTAAAGCATTGTGTCGTGCCACGTGCTGGTGTCCAATGCCACATAACTATATGTTTCCGGCTATTTTGAATAAACTTTACTCTAAGTGTGAGGGCTCTTTTTTTAAATTGAAGTTAATTAAGTTAATAAATACTTGTATGCATATCATTATCCTGCTTCATCATTAGCTGGGAAAATAAATAAATAATCATTTTTATAAGTAACCATTTTTATGTGTAAGATTGTTATAATTATAATACGTGAAGTTGTTATAACTCTGATTGCTGTTAAAAATGATAGCCTAATAGTAATAGTATAATTTACTTATACTCATGAATTATCAATGAGTGTTATCTTTATTAGCAATTGCTGTTCTTTTTTTATGTTTGTTCAAAAATTCTTGCTTTTCTAATTACCATGTAAAAACTCTATATTAAGACATGAACATTAAGACATGAATTTGCTCATCCACGGCGGTTAAAACAGGCGTTCAAAAATGTTGCTTGGGTTTGTGATAAACAGGCGTTACGCGTAACGCTAGCGTAACGTAGAGGGCTGAGCCTTACTTTTACCGCGTTTGCGTCGTCTTCTATCGATGCCTGATGACCCTATCTATTAATCGTCACTTACCCCAGCGCATTTTCTAGTCGGCACATAGGTTCACCATTTGTCGACGGCTTACCTACAAAAAGTACAACGCGTTTATTCTATGGCGATGATGAACAACAACAGCTTAGCGTACCCGGCAGACTGATTATTCCGAAGATCGGTTTACTCCTTCGCAAAACCACACGGCATGCGCGCACCGAAGACGATAAGCTGGCACGGGTAGTAAAGCTAAAAAAAAACGAAAGGTATCGTAACTTGCCCCCCTCATAAGAATTTGTATCGTTTTATAAGTTTGTAAGCGAATTAATTAATGATGCACACTCTTAAAACAAAGCATTTGAAATTTAAAAAAGTAGGATGACATCGCGCCACAGGTAGGTTCGACAGTAACAAACTCTTTCCCCGGTATGGATAGCGATACGAAGTTCTTTTTATGATTATGATTATTATTGTTACTATTATTATTATTATTATATTATTCCTTTTATTAATATTACTATTATTATTATTATTATTACTATTCTTCTTCTTCTTCTTCTTATTATTATTATTATTATTATTATTATTATTATTATTATTATTATTATTATTATTATTATTATTATTTTATTATTATTTTAATAATAATAATAATAATTATTATTGTTATTATTATTATTTAATAATAATAATAATTATTATTATATTATTATTAATATTATTATTATTACTATTATTATTATTATTATTATTATTATTATTATTATTATTATTATTATTATTATTATTATTATTATTATTATTATTACGGCCTACGCGATCATGTTAGTCTTTTCAGGACTTGAGTAGCAGGTAGCGGAATAGTCAATCTTTGCCAAGGGTCGCGGTTGGAACTCACGACGGGCATATTGTTAAGATGTGCGGAATGATGGCGGTATTGCGGGACTGCTCCTATCCAGCGTGGATCTTCCACATTGACACACAGTATCATGCCCGATGCATACACTGCAGGCAGAGGGAAGGATGCACCTCCATAATTAAAAACACCGTAATAAACACCTTTCATTCTATGTCCGATTAATCATAACATTCCGGAAGAACACACATTTGGCGACAGTTTTGCACACACACGAATATTCATGCCCATGCTCAGACGGCTTAGCCTATCTGTGTAATCTACAACATACGAAAACAAAAGCGTAGTGTAACTTAAATTCCTTTTGCATTCCGTTTTAAGCTTACCTATGCACAGCCATGGCCACCTGTGTTACGTGCACTACTTCTAATTAGGGAGGGGGGAGGGGGGAAGTCCTAGGGCACAGCAAACCCTCCAACGTGAGTTAGCTATTCCGTAGTCATTTTTACTTTGCAGCTTTTGAGCTCATCGCGCTTTTTTAGTTTGTTTTTATGAAAACTCAAATGCATCGCCGCAACCTTTGTTAACGGTTTTAAGCACCACAGCAACTCATGAGCATTTACCACTCATGAGAAAGTGATAACGCTATGGAGGAAAACGCACGGACGACAGCTGACAGCGATTGGCCGTCTGGCGCACCAACACATCTAAACCTTCGACAGCACGCTCAGGCGAGAGGTAGGAAGCGGAGCAAGGGACGGGCAGCTCGACAAGCTACTCGAGAAATTTGCTGGAGAGCATAGGGACAAGAAAATGAGCGAAAGGTAACGAGTTCTTGCGTCGCTTTGCCCAGCGAGAAGCATACAGCCCAAGCAACAAAATCGACATGCTTTCTCGCTCTCTCAGGTTTACTGATCTATTTGAAAGAATGAGAAAGCATGTCGATTTTGTTCGTAGGGAGGGTTTCACACTTTATCTCAAGATCACGGGACCCCTTCCCGAATCTGTCTTAGCCAATGCCAAGACTGCGGTATGATGCTTGAAGACGTTGATGATACCTGAAAACGTTGATGATACCTGAATTCATCGGATGCAATGCTGAATCTGCGGCACATTTCTCGAACACACTGGTCCGCGCCGAGGACATGCGGTCGAATATTTTTCCTTTTTACTCCTTCGCAAAACCACACGGCATGCGCGCACCGAAGACGATAAGCTGGCACGGGTAGTAAAGCTAAAAAAAAACGAAAGGTATCGTAACTTGCCCCCCTCATAAGAATTTGTATCGTTTTATAAGTTTGTAAGCGAATTAATTAATGATGCACACTCTTAAAACAAAGCATTTGAAATTTAAAAAAGTAGGATGACATCGCGCCACAGGTAGGTTCGACAGTAACAAACTCTTTCCCCGGTATGGATAGCGATACGAAGTTCTTTTTATGATTATGATTATTATTGTTACTATTATTATTATTATTATATTATTCCTTTTATTAATATTACTATTATTATTATTATTATTATTACTATTCTTCTTCTTCTTCTTATTATTATTATTATTATTATTATTATTATTATTATTGTTATTATTTTATTATTATTTTAATAATAATAATAATTATTATTATTGTTATTATTATTATTTTAATAATAATAATAATAATAATTATTATTATTATTAATATTATTATTATTACTTATTATTATTATTATTATTATTATTATTATTATTATTACGGCCTACGCGATCATGTTAGTCTTTTCAGGACTTGAGTAGCAGGTAGCGGAATAGTCAATCTTTGCCAAGGGTCGCGGTTGGAACTCACGACGGGCATATTGTTAAGATGTGCGGAATGATGGCGGTATTGCGGGACTGCTCCTATCCAGCGTGGATCTTCCACATTGACACACAGTATCATGCCCGATGCATACACTGCAGGCAGAGGGAAGGATGCACCTCCATAATTAAAAACACCGTAATAAACACCTTTCATTCTATGTCCGATTAATCATAACATTCCGGAAGAACACACATTTGGCGACAGTTTTGCACACACACGAATATTCATGCCCATGCTCAGACGGCTTAGCCTATCTGTGTAATCTACAACATACGAAAACAAAAGCGTAGTGTAACTTAAATTCCTTTTGCATTCCGTTTTAAGCTTACCTATGCACAGCCATGGCCACCTGTGTTACGTGCACTACTTCTAATTAGGGAGGGGGGAGGGGGGAAGTCCTAGGGCACAGCAAACCCTCCAACGTGAGTTAGCTATTCCGTAGTCATTTTTACTTTGCAGCTTTTGAGCTCATCGCGCTTTTTTAGTTTGTTTTTATGAAAACTCAAATGCATCGCCGCAACCTTTGTTAACGGTTTTAAGCACCACAGCAACTCATGAGCATTTACCACTCATGAGAAAGTGATAACGCTATGGAGGAAAACGCACGGACGACAGCTGACAGCGATTGGCCGTCTGGCGCACCAACACATCTAAACCTTCGACAGCACGCTCAGGCGAGAGGTAGGAAGCGGAGCAAGGGACGGGCAGCTCGACAAGCTACTCGAGAAATTTGCTGGAGAGCATAGGGACAAGAAAATGAGCGAAAGGTAACGAGTTCTTGCGTCGCTTTGCCCAGCGAGAAGCATACAGCCCAAGCAACAAAATCGACATGCTTTCTCGCTCTCTCAGGTTTACTGATCTATTTGAAAGAATGAGAAAGCATGTCGATTTTGTTCGTAGGAGGGTTTCACACTTTATCTCAAGATCACGGGACCCCTTCCCGAATCTGTCTTAGCCAATGCCAAGACTGCGGTATGATGCTTGAAGACGTTGATGATACCTGAAAACGTTGATGATACCTGAATTCATCGGATGCAATGCTGAATCTGCGGCACATTTCTCGAACACACTGGTCCGCGCCGAGGACATGCGGTCGAATATTTTTTACACGGATAACCTTTGTGTACATCAGTGTAGTAGAAACACTCAATTATCCTTTTCATTTTTTTTTTACCAAAAAAATACAATTTAATAAAATGAGTGTGTTGAGGAAATCGTATTCCATTTAGCATACGTGCGCGCGAGAGAGAGAGAGAGAGAAGGAGAGAGAGAGGGAACTTAATCGTTGTCGCCGTGCGCTGTTCAACGAGAGAGCGCTACGCGCTGACCGAGAGAATTCTTATCAGCTTAATCAGTCGCGTTCTGAACTCTGACCCGATCAGTAGCGTTCTGATCCCCATATCAAACAGTAGCGTTCTGATCCCCATACCAAACAGTCGCGTTCTGAACTCTGACCCGATCAGTAGCGTTCTGATCCCCATATCAAACGGTAGCGTTCTGATCCCCATATCAAACAGTAGCGTTCTGATCCCCATACCAAACAGTCGCGTTCTGACCAATCAGTTATAAAGTGAAATAAACTTATGAATTAACATCTTACAAACATATACAGTGTTCGGACAATTGAAAGTGCATATCACATCTAACCCCAAATCCCCCACAGAGTGAATGCATATTTGTTTAATTAAAATATTTACAAGTGTTAAGAAAGTAGTTTGAACTGTTTAAATAATCTTTTTTGTTAAAAACAAGAAAAAATAATTGACTGTTTTCAGTACACTGATGTACTGATGTACTAAAGGTTATCCGTGTAAAAAAATATTCGACCGCATGTCCTCGGCGCGAACCAGTGTGTTCGAGAAATGTGCCGCAGATTCAGCATTGCGTCCGATGAATTCAGGTATCATCAACGTTTTCAAGCATCATACCGCAGTCTTGCCTTTGGCTAAGACAGATGCGGGAAGGGGTCCCGTGGTCTTGAGATAAAGTGTGAAACCCTGTAAGTCTGGTAGTCTCCACATCCCGTCACACATAATTCAGAGAGGTAAAAAATGTATTACCAAGGCGCCATGTGTTTAGCTTTCTGTTCTAAAGAATCTAGTCTGAGCACATTTATCTTCTATATATCCTCCTACTTGAGTGTGTCGTATAGTTACATCATATTTATTCATTTATTTTTTTTGTTGCGTTTACTTACAGTGTACTCAAAGCAAAGCGTTCGGATCGATAGGTATTGTGTAGAAGCAAGAGGTTAACGATAAGAAGAATGGCAGATAAAATTCCGAGGTAAACACAATTGGGAATACCAGTTCCTAAGTTTAACAATTCTATGTGTATGTGAGAAACTTCATATGGAAAAAATTAACAACAAACGTTTTTAAACTTTCACGACAACTGCAAACAATTGTGGATGTAGATGTTGCCCCTGTGACACTAATACAGCGATTGGAAAACAGTAATCTTGGTTGCCTTACAAACGCACATTGTAGCAGTTTTATTAAAGTAGATGCTCGCTATATACTTAATTTCGGTTAAAACATAAACTCATTTCACTTGTCAGTTTAAAGAGAAGCTTATTGTCGGTAGAGACGAATTTATAATTGAATCATAGATATCATAAGTGAAATCAGTATCAGCTTCATAGACAATAGCTGATTCGGTGAATCTTCATCTGAGGTTCAGTATAAGTGAAATCAGTATCAACTTAAAAGACAATAGCCAATTCGGTGAATCTTCATCTGAGGTTCAGTATAGCATGCTAAAGCTGGAAGTTTCCGACAGCAGGGCCCTTTCCGTTTTTAGTTCGTAGGCTGAAATTTCAATTTCAGCTGTTTGCATTGTATAGCAGTTTTCGAGCAGCTATATAAGTGGGTATGATATACAGGTGGGCTTATCCCAAGGTGTATTAATTTAAAAGGCTGATTCTTATCGCTTCTGTTTCTGAATGAAGATTTTAAGAGTGTTTTGAATATTCTTCAAGCCTCCCGAAAGCTTGTTTGAACAAAAGTTTTCACCCATCCTGTCAAAAAGAGATATTCAAATTTGGTGATAAAAAACATGCTATGAGACCACCTAGACTACATACACTTTGATTCTAGATTCCATTACCAGATCTCTTTAATGAACTTTGAGATAAATGTAAACATCACCATGTTTCGCCAGTTTTCGAGCAGGCCCTCGAATCTAATTCTAGCTTTGAGGCTAGAATAATCTAGACTGAAAATTGCAGGCTGGTTTTTTGTGTGGTTTTGTATGGAGTGTTTACATGATTTCAGCCTCCAACTGTCCAACTCCATACAAAAAACTGACTAGAATCGTGAAGGGCCCCAGTATCAATATGAGCTCCTGAATCATTTTTAAAATGTGAAAATTAGGTTATAGGTATATCTCGTTCCGCTTGCATCGCGTGCCACTTCTTTCGAATCGTATGCCACTACGATCGAACACGGGCTGTAAGAGGGATAGGAACGTAGCTGTAAGGAATGCTTCACTCATCAAGATCAAAAAAACAAGGCAAAAGAGACACAACAAAGTTTCTTCACGGCTACCCATATTCCTGAGATGCGTTGTCTATGCGTCTCGCTCGGTATCACTACGGCATACAGGAGGTCAGCAGTACAACTGCTGCTACCTGACCGTATTAATACACGATGCGCAATCTCAGATTGCGCATATATTCGTTTTATCAAAACATATGTCATTTCGCGTAGCCAACCCTGAGCTATAAATGTCATTTCCATACAATTTCAGATTGCGCCAAGATTGCGCATGCATTTTCAAGATTATATGTCCGAGATATATACATTTTTTTACAGGTAAATATATCAAACCAACCCGTTTGACAGATCAATATAAGCGCAATCTGAGATTTCGCATCGTCTATTGCTACGATGATACGTACACATAACACAACTATTGCTACGATGATACGCAATGAACACAACTATTCGGTTCGGCTCGATAAACGTCGGGTGGACGCCGGAACGCAAGGGAGCAGACGTTTTCATGATTTTGTATGATTTTGGCTGTTTTGGACCTCACGTGTGGACGCTGAATACGGCTGAATCGCAATCCGCTACCATCGAATTGTTGGCAGTTAAACCGCCGGGCCATGGAGATTTTTCAAGCTTGGAAAACATTCTAAATTACTAATTTATGTTTTTTAAGCACTCAAAAGTTGCTCTGAGCCGTGCCCGTGGCCATCGTCAGTTTTTCTCGCTCTGTGAAACTGATATTGCCACTAAAGCTTCATTTGGAGCCTTTCATAGAAAATAACTTTTTATTTGTTCGCTTATTTTTTAAGCCTTTTCCAATGACAAATATTGAATTGAATTTTTGACGTAATTTTACCGACAAAACAAAAGCAAATTTGCTCATACTTCAAATAGCCGATCGCTGCATCGTCAACTTTTTCAGAGATTCTCAAAACGATTTTGTGCCGATTCAAAATCGTTGAAAAATTCACAATGGAAGCCTATGAAAAAGAGCGTTGAGAAACCACATGACCATGCGGCCTTAAATGCTTGTTAGAAATCTTGCAAATATATTATTTGTTCTGTATTCCGAGCTATCTTCGTGAGGTTCGAAACAACTTCGTTAAAAATTTTGCAAATTAAAGGAATTTATGCTATAAAACTGAGTTTTAAACCCATATATAATTAGTCAAAATTTGCGTTGCTTTTGCACATTATCATTCTCGGGATGCTAAAAACTCAATATTGGACCCGTTTCCGTTTCTAGATCATAGGCTGAAATGTCAGCTGTTTGTATTGTATAGCATTTTTGGAGTAGCTATCAAATTGGGTACCCAAATGACATTTGTTCTAAATTTTTAACCATGATCCGCTCGAATGATGCTCGAGATACCAAAAAATGTGGATTTGTGTGTGATAAACCGTCTAGAAAGTATCAAAATATCGTATGTGCGTGCGAATGACCTTCTTCTATTGGATAAAGATGGCATCCAATTCGTTTTAGATTAAATTGCTTGACTTTTTGGCGAAAAAAGAAGGTATAATTCGTACGGCGTTAGTTGGTGAAAATTCGATGGTTTTTTGTAAAAAAAAAAAACTATATGAGTAATAAGCATTGGAAACGTTATTTCCCAAAGGATAGCGAAGAAAGCATCGAAAAATACAACTCACAGTCGATTTTAAAGGGCTTGTTCTAAAAGTCTCTTAAACTGGTGCAGTTTAAGGAAAGTTTAAGGTGCCAGTTTAAGGGAAATAGTTTGAAACCCCGCTTTTAGAACTCGAAAATGTCAATTGGGTATAATATTCGGATGGGCTTATCCCAAGGTGTATTTAGAAGGCTGATTTTCATCGCTTCTACTTCTGATTGCAAAAGCCGGTTTCGTGGAACAGTCATCAACTCGTACGGCTTCAGGGTTTTCATATCCAATTTGATATTGTAAACTATCTATCGGTTTTCGTCAAGTGTGACTTAGGCGTCGTAAACCATCAATTGGACGCAGTCAACTCTATTCTGATGTTGCAAATTATGAAACAGTCGTTGTTAAGCTGGAATCCAGCGTTCTAAGTTTTTTTTTCTGGAATTTTATTGTTTTGGGACCTTAAAGCTTTCAAAGACTTGTTTGGACGTTATATAAATAAGTGTAACTAGGTAAAATAAGATAGTTTTATAATTAATTTTTCAAGTACATGAAATATATAAATTACAATCCTATGGTTCCGGTATACATTTATTATTTAAGTTATAATCATTTACTATACAAATATTTAAAAACTATGACAGATACTTATTTTCTAATCTAGCATCTAAAAACGAAAAAGTTATCTAAATTTATAAATATGTTGTAAATAAGATATACTAATAAATTTCTGGCTTTTTCTTTTTTTTTTCTCAAATATGTATCGTTTTCCTGCTTGTATAATGTATGCCGCTAACATTGGGTAATCATTTATATATTTCAAGTAACTTAAAAATTGTTCATAACCTTACGAGAAATAAAAAAAAATTGTTCATAAAATTATATTATTTCACTTAATTCCAATTATTTACACAACACACAAACAATTACTCTTAAGTTTTTTGGCCCCCAAAACAATAAAATCCTAGAAAATACCGCGTACACCGGATTCAAACGAGTAAACGGTATTATAATTTACAACATCAGAATAGAGTTGACTGAGTCCAATCGAGGGTTTACGACGCCAAAGTCACACTTGACGAAAACCGATAGATAGTTTACAATATGAATTGGCTATGAAAACCCTGTAACAACATACTCGTCATGGGTTCAAGCCCCAAATGGAACGTGCCGCCATACGTAGGACTGACTATCCTGCTATGGGGGGTAATGCATAAGTCACTGAAAGCCAACCCCACAAGTGGTACAGACAGGCATTGATCGACAACGGTTGTTGAGGTTGTTAAGAAGAAGAAGCTTCTGAATGAAGATTTTATGAATGTTTTGTGTATTCGTCAAGCTACCAGAAAGCCTGTTCAGCTAAAGGTTTCACCTGTCCTGTCAAAAAGTGACGTTCAAATTTGGTTATAGAAACATGCTTGAAGACCACCTGGTCGTCTACTTACACTTTGATTCTAGATTCCAAGACCTGATCTCTTTAATGCACCTTGGGATACATGAAAACACGCCATTGTGTCGAGCAGATACACGCATCTTATTCTAGCTTTGAAGCTAGAATAATCTAGGCTGAAAATCGCAGTTTTGAGTGTGGTTTTGTATGGAGTGTTTACATGATTTCAGCCTCGAACCGTCAAACTCCATATAAATAGCTGACTAGAATTGTGAAGGGGCCCATTAACGGCACGCGATTCAATCGTACCGGCACGCATTCATCAATCGAAATATCATGCGATCTGAAGCAAGCGGCACGTGATTTGATGCAAATCGACGCGAGATTCGAACGAACCTGGAAACGGGTGTATTATTTATTTATATACGCATTGTAAACTTGTAGGTCTTATAAATATCTTCCTATTTTAATCATCTAAAAAGGCTTTTGCGAGAATTTGAAATGTTTTTTCGCTACGTTCCATACTGTTTCTCAAGAAAAGTGCAATTTGTTCGAATTGCACACCTGTGTTAGTTTATTAACCTATGTTTTGCATATGTTTATCACTTTATGACTCATTCCATTCAATGTAAGTTACCTATGATTATTCAGGTCAGTTATTATATTTGGATTCTCCCGGACGATTTTCCATGTAATTGATGCAAATTGAAAGATATTCGAGAATTTACCATATTGTGGGATTCTCGAAGAATCTAAAATGTGTTTGCATCAATTGTTTTGAGATAGCATTATCCTCAACCTTCGTATAGTAAGATTAAATTTTTTTGGCACCCAACTTCATCGCGCCTCCGCAAGAACCAGTGCGATGTGCTCGTTTTGCTTCCAATTCACGTTGCCGCTGCATTTTTTTATCCTCACGTTTTCGACGCGCTTCATCCATTTTAGTATTTCCTGTAATAGATGTTTAAAAGATAAAAAAAATATAAACAATATTATTAGATATGCATTGAAATTAAACCATACATTATAGAATCAGGTTAGCCGAAAAAAAAAACGTTACACACAAATTGACAGCAAATGCTAGAAATTCAACAAGTCAAATTCAGTAGCATCCATGTTGAAAAAAAATTTAAGAAAACAACCACCAAGCCACTAGTAGCAATATTCAGTGCGCAAATTTAAAAACAATGAATATCAATTGTTTTCCTTATCTTACTTAAGTTCTTCTATTTTTTCAGCACACCTGCCTTTTCTGTTTAAACTGAGTAGTTTTAGTATTCGTTAACTCCCCATTTGCATCTCATTTTTGTTAATCAACATTCTTTTGTTCAAAGCAAATTCTTCAAGTTCCTTGTTCTTACTGCTGAATCGTGAAGCTTCAATCTTTTTCGTTTCATATTTTTTCGTTATATGCATGCCTAACCAACTTTGCTTATAACAATAATTCCTTTCGTGGAATTAACTTCTCTAGATCAGAGGAGAAATATTGCTTTCAATTGATAATGATTTTTGATGGTGCTTGTTATATCTGAGCTAAAATTCTGACAGCACTGGAGTTGTCGTACGCCAATTGTTTACACACAGATGAAGAACTAACTATCATCTAAACACACCGGTCAATCACCACATGTCGTCTATGTACACTGGTATCACTTCCCCTACCGTTCTACCACACTTAAAGAGAAGAAGTCGAACTACAAGCACCCAGTGGCGCGTTAAACGGTGGGCGGACTGCCCGGCGATCTAGCCAGCCCAGTCAATGTGGATGTTCAACTTAGTCTCAATGCTACACACGCGCACAGCTCAAATCAATACCATTTTATCATCGTTGGCGAAAAGCATTTCTGTCCAATGCCGCGAACCCGTCATTTTTTGCTGGTGTGGATGCCAGTGCACGAGACACCCAAACCGCGCAGAGACACTTCCCAAGTAGCAGAGCCGAAGTTGTTCAGAGATTTTTCTGTGTGCCAAAGCGAGATGCCCTGTCTTCTCTCTCTAGATTTTGGACAGCAAACCGCCGCGCGTGTAGAGGTGTGTGCGTGTGACGAAAAACGATGGACGAAAAACGCGAGGAGCGGGGTCTGAAGTCTTTCGTTGGTCACACATACATGCATTTACCAGCGGATTGCGCTACACCGTGTCTACCCATCTTTTTCGATCTATCATGATCTTTTCTGCTATCGCACTCATCCGGGTGTTAGGCATTCTCAGTCTGTCCAGAACTTTCGTTGTGGAAGGATGTGCGGGAGTGATGTGCGATTTCTTGTGTCCCCTACTTTCCATGTTTACGTTTTGCGCAGTGTTGCTTCTTATTCCATTGTGGAATGATTTATCCTAGCTAACTTGTTGAGGTAAGTTTCTTGATCTAATATGTGCTTCAATGTACTAATTCAACTAATGCTTATCGGCTTCATAGTTACAGGTGCATGCGCCATTCATCAGCGCCTACGTGTTGGCATCATCAACAATCTTCAAAGTGGGTGACGGAAAGAAATTATTTTCCAGTTTTAAAATATTAAGGTAAGTGTTGCTCTCATGATATACGCAAAACTATCCAAAGTAATACGTTCTACATACGTTAATTATTGGTTCATTTTTATTGACAGCGTTCAGCACAACTCAGCCACAAAACAACGCACTGGATTACGCTAAGAACCTGTCAAAACGCGCGCCGCCCCTGGGCGCGGTAGGAGAAAGGAAGAACGAGAGGAGGAAAAACTAAAGCCAGCGCGCAGCTCTGATGGTACCCCGGACGCAGTAAGGAGAAAAAAGATCGAGAGGAGGAAGAACGGTAAATTTGGAAGGGGGAGACCGTTCTGCCGTCTACACAGTGTGAGTATGCCAAAGCACGTGTTGGAACGGAGAGAAAATGTGTGGAATAAACTGCATGCGAATGTGTGCATAGACCAAATGTAAACATGTGTGCCTGATCATTTCTATAAGCAATCCGAAAAGAGGGTGGAGCAAACGCATTGGTATGCGTGAGGTGCAGAAAAATCAGAGCGTGATAGTATGTGTGAACGCGATCGTTCGGGTGGAAGGTGTCTATGTGTGCGTGAAACCACATTTCCACTTCTACTGCAAGTGGGTACGTAAGTGGGTACATATGTGTACGAGACGATCCCATACAAAACTTAGGCTTTTTGCGGACTGGGTTGCTGCTAATATCGAATGCACAGAACGCTGCGCTTAACCACCAAAGAAAATCCGTTATACAACACAAGCATACAACACACCCAGAAAAAAATGAAAAGGCCCCGAAACAAAATCCCAAGTAGCAGAGCCAAAGTTGTTCAGAGATTTTTCTGTGTGCCAAAGCGAGATGCCCTGTCTTCTCTCTCTAGATTTTGGACAGCAAACCGCCGCGCGTGTAGAGGTGTGTGCGTGTGACGAAAAACGATGGACGAAAAACGCGAGGAGCGGGGTCTGAAGTCTTTCGTTGGTCACACATACATGCATTTACCAGCGGATTGCGCTACACCGTGCCTACCCATCTTTTTCGATCTACCATGATTTTTTCTGCTATCGCACTCATCCGGGTGTTAGGCATTCTCAGTCTGTCCAGAACTTTCGTTGTGGAAGGATGTGCGGGAGTGATGTGCGATTTCTTGTGTCCCCTACTTTCCTTGTTTACGTTTTGCGCAGTGTTGCTTCTTATTCCATTGTGGAATGATTTATCCTAGCTAACTTGTTGAGGTAAGTTTCTAGTTCTCATATGTGCTTCAATGTACTAATTCAACTAATGCTTATCGGCTTCAAAGTTACAGGTGCATGCGCCATTCATCAACGCCTACCTGTTGGCATCATGAACAATCTTCAAAGTTTTGACGGAAAGAAATTGTTTTCCAGTTTTAAAATATTAAGGTAAGTGCTGCTCTCATCATATACGAAAAACTATCCAAAGTAATACGTACTACATACATTAATTATTGGTTCATTTTTATTGACAGCGTTCAGCACAACTCAGCCACAAAACAACGCACTGGATTACGCTAAGAACCTGTCAAAACGCGCGCAGCCCCCGGGCGCGGTAGGAGAAAGGAAGAACGAGAGGAGGAAAAACTAAAGCCAGCGCGCAGCTCTGATGGTACCCCGGACGCAGTAAGGAGAAAAAAGATCGAGAGGAGGAAGAACGGTAAATTTGGAAGAGGGAGACCGTTCTGCCGTCTACACAGTGTGAGTATGCCAAAGCACGTGTTGGAACGGAGAGAAAATGTGTGGAATAAACTGCATGCGAATGTGTGCATACACCAAATGTAAACATGTGTGCCTCATCATTTCTATAAGCAATCCGAAAAGAGGGTGGAGCAAACGCATTGGTATGCGTGAGGTGCAGAAAAAATCAGAGCGTGATAGTATGTGTGAACGCGATCGTTCGGGTGGAAGGTGTCTATGTGTGCGTGAAACCACATTTCCACTTCTACTGCAAGTGGGTACGTAAGTGGGTACATATGAGTACAGGACGATCCCATACAAAACTTCGGCTTTTTGCGGACTGGGATATCAATACACCGGCTTGTAGCCGGAGAAATTAACAGGAAAAATTCACTAACACCAAGCAAGCAACGGTGCTCCAGTGGGTAGAGGTTTCATTTGAGAAACGATTCCATCGATATCGATGTGTGCCCTCTTCAAGTTGGCTTGGATGAAACGTGCCTGTGCTTGGCTGGGGGCCCCTATACTTGTATTGCAGATGTGTGCCGAAAATAGACAGCTGTTTTCACGAGAAAAATGGTATTCACGTCCTAAGCCTGGGATCGTGGAGCGTGCCTGCTTTTAACGCAAAAACCTTAATTTTAAAACGGAGGCCTAATCAACTTTTGTGGTCAACTGACAAATAGGGGAAATCGGGAAGGGGTGGTATTCATATGTCCAAAGGGGATCTGGGCCATGTTAATATTAAAATGATGTTTTATAACTATTTACATACAAATTTTTGCGTGAAGACAAAACCAAAAACCGTTACAGCTATACTGAAGCCAAAGGTGCTTTAGGGGGCCCCATCAATTATGTGGACGCTTCGATGAAGGGGCCCCGTCGGTAAGGGGCCCCGTCGGTGAGGAGGCCCCGTCAATTAGGGGCCCCGTCAATAAGGGGCCCCCGTCGATTTGGTGTCTGGTCGGTGTAGATGGTCGGTGCACGAACTCACCGAGAAAACGCTGAGACACGTGCTGCTAAAATCCAATCCACAAAACACAGAACAGAACGCTGCGTTTAACCACCAAAGAAAACCCGTTACAAAAGCCACAAGCACCATCATACACAGACAAAAATTTAAAGGCCCCTACACAAAATTTCAATACACCGGCTCGTAGCCGGAGAAATTAGCAGGAAAAATTGACACCCAGCACGCATCGCTTTAAAAGCCTAGGAAAGGTCAACGGTGCTTCGGTGGGTTGAGGTTTCATTCGAGAAACGATTAAATCGATGTCATTGTGTGCGTTCTTGGCTGGGATGAACCGTCCTGTTATTGTATACGAGGCCCCTGCTACCGCTTTGCGATTGTGCGCCGAAATCAGACAGCTGTTTCACACGAAAAATGGTATTCAAATTCCTGGTCTAGGATAGTCGAGTGTGTGTGTTTTTAATGCAAAAACAAAAATTTTCATTCATGGCCCTAATCGACCACGACCGAAGTTTGTGGACCGAAGAGAAGGAAAAATGCGAAAGGTTTAACACTCTGGGCGCTGGCATTTTGCATCAGCTTTCTGCGGAGCAAACAGTAAAAGATAAGAGAGCGATGAGAGCGTTTCATTGGCTTACGATCGTTCACTCTCTTTCCGATCCTCACATACGATGCCGCTTCTGCAATATGCGCTCTCTCTCTTTCTTCCCGCTGCAATGCACTCTGCTTAGAGTTGCTGAGAGACCATTCACAGAGAAGGGCAGTGAACAAAGCTGTGATTCCAAAGCGAGCCACACAGCGCCCGGAGTGTTAAGATAGGAGAAAGGGAATGCGTAAGGGACCTATGGGCCATGTTAATTTATTATTTGTTTTTTTTCTATCGACTATTCCAATTTTTTCGAATACAACAAGACCAAAAACCGTTACAGCTGCATCTACATACAGCCATACACAGCCATAATACGAAGAACAATCTCCATTGCCTTGGCCATTTGGGAGCCCCGTTGATGATCCCGTCGATTGAGGCGCCCCTTCCATTGGGTGTCATCAACCCAATATACACATTTTCCCCCCGGGGCTATGTTTACTATCAGATTTACTATTACTGAGGCCCTTTCCGTTTCAAGTTCGTAGGCTGAAATTTCAGCCTGTCAGCTGTTTGCATTGTATAGCAGTTTTCGAGCAGCTATATAAGTAGGTATAATATACAGGAGGGCTTATCCCAAGGTGTATGAATTTAAAAGGCTGATTCTTATCGCTTCTGTTTCTGAATGAAGATTTTAAGAGTGTTTTGAGTATTCATCAAGCCTTCAGAAAGCTTGTTTGAACAAAAGTTTTCACCCATCCTGTCAAAAAGAGATATTCAAATTTGGTGATAAAAAACATGCTATGAGACCACCTAGACTACATACACTTTGATTCTAGATTCCATCACCAGATCTCTTCAATGAACTTTGAGATAAATGTAAACATCACCATGTTTCGCCATTTTTCGAGCAGGCCCTCGAATCTAATTCTAGCTTTGAGGCTAGAATAATCTAGACTGAAAATTGCAGGCTAGTTTTTTGTGTGGTTTTGTATGTAGTGTTTGATGATATCAGCCTCCAACTGTCAAACACCATACAAAAAATCACTAGAATCGTGAAGGGCCCCACTATCAGAACTATCGGAAGCACATTTATTTTATTGATCAGAAGCATTGTACTATCAGAAGCAGAACAAATTTCCCGTTTTAACATGTGCAATGTTTTTACCTTAGTCGGAAGTGCAGAACGCTGCGATACATGCGCACAGCTCAAAACAATATCATTTCATCATCGTTGACTCAAAGCGTTGGAAAAAACAAGAAACCAACATTCCTTGCTTGCTCGGATGGCTGGTGCACGAGCACCGAAACTACGCGGACATTTTCAGAGAAAATCAAACGCATTGAACGCTACACGCACGAGTTGGGTGAAGCGAAAATCCGTTACAACAGCTGCCTCACGCAAACTATATGCACATACGACATTAAAAGGCTCCGAAACACAATGGTTCGTAGCCGGAGAAATTAGCAAGAAAAATTGGCTGACACCAAGCACGCTCTTTTTATCTGTTGAGATTTCATTCAAGAATCGATTCCGATGTCGATGTGTGCGCTTTTAAATTTGGCCTGTGTCTGTGTTATCACGCAAAAACTAAGAACTCGTGCCACGGCTAACCTTTGGGGCCTCAGTTAAAATTGTAGACTGGACGAAGTGATGGTGGAAAGATAAGCTGTTGAAGGGTTTGGCTCAGATTTGGAAGGGTCGACGGAAAGTAAATATCAATATGAATGATCGCGTAAAAATTTAACTAATAAAGCGGTCGGCAGCGGTCGGCAAAGTCCGGCCCGCCGCAAAATGGTCAAATTTGAGCATACACTTGAAAATAGAAACGAATATTTCCCAAAAAGAATGATTTTTGATTTTACGAGAACAATGGTTGCACCCTTTTCCTTTGCCCCCCCCCCCCCTCTCTCTCTCTCTCTCTCTCTCTCTCTCTCGAAGGATTTGGTGATGGGGCCCCGTCTACCATAACGCCTAGGGCCTCGGAGAGGCTTGATCCGCCACTGCAAGCACCACATTTTAGTGATAGAACTACTAATGCATTCTAAGAGTTAAAATAGCAATCTTATGTATGGTTTTCATTCATTACGGTTCCGCTCAATCTACAAAAGTTATTCATACACTACGACTAGTTTTCATAGACTTACTTCTAATTTTCATTTATATTTTTAATTTTTTTCAAAATATTTGATATCGGTTAGTATGAGGCGTTTGTTTGTGGTTGTAAAAACGGAATTTTGCAACTTTTCAATTATTAGCATGTATTTTGCATAAGGGTATGTACAGGTATTCTTCGATATACGCTATTAATTAATTCGCTCGCTGATATCAACACGCCAACACGGGTTCTTCCCTCGCCGCAGTGTGACCACTAATTTGGTGTAGTTTGTATCTCACTGCCATGCTGCATTCGCTTCGGGAGCCCAGATGGATGTCATCTATACCGACCTTAAGGCTGCCTTTGATCGGGTGAATCATCGCTTGCTGTTGGCGAAGCTTGCTCGTCTTGGATTCTCTACCCCTTTAGTTGAGTGGTTCGAATCTTATCTCACCAATCGTCGATATCGCGTGAAAGTTGAATGTATGACATCTAGGGAATTCGTGAGTTGTTCAGGCGTGCCACAGGGTAACCTTGGACCTTTGCTGTTTTCTCTATTTTTCAATGACGTTACTACTGTAGTAAGGGAATCTGAATGTTTATTGTATGCGGACGATCTTAGACTTTTTTTTCCTGTGAGGTGTTTTGGTGATTGTCTTGTCCTGCAAGCATCGATCGACTCTTTTTCTGACTGGTGTCTGAACAACGACCTACAAATTTCTGTTGATAAATGTTTGTCCATGTCGTTTCACCGTTCTAATTGTCCAATAGTGTTTAACTACTGCATCTCCGGTACACAATTACAACGACACAGTGCAGTAAAAGACTTAGGAGTTACCCTTGACCGTAAACTTGACTTTCATGTGCACCATAACGAAATTATTGATAGAGCGAACAGAATGCTAGGATTTATACGCAGGCAGTCGAGAGAATTCTCCGACCCACATTGTCTTGTCGCACTCTACAAATCACTAGTCAGATCCATCTTAGAATACTCCTCAGTAGTTTGGTGCCCATCGTCGTCGTTATGGTCGAATAAGATTGAGTCAGTGCAGAAAAAATTCACCCGTTTGGTCTTACGGTTCACACCCTGGCGTAACGTAGCAGCAAGACCTAGTTATCATGCCCGGTGTTTAATTTTTCTCTCTCTCGTTTAAAGTCTCTCGCTACTCGTCGCGAAACGGCGCAAATCTTGTTTATGAAAAAAATCATCCTAGGAGAGATAGATTCACCGGACCTTTTAGCTAGAGTTAATTTCCACGTACCTGCTCGTATTTTAAGAAACTTAGGCTACTAAGAGTTGACCAAACTAGACGTGCATATAGCGATAATGAACCTTTGACTGCGATGGCTTTTAGATTTAATGCACATTATGACTCTTTTGACTGGAATTCCCTAAGTTAACCTGTTTTTCTTGCTGTGATACTCTGTGTTATTTATTTTGTGCTGATGTTACATTGTACCGTGATGCTTTATGTTATTATAAGTTTAGTTTATAAGATCAGTGATAAGGCCAATGATGGCCAATCACTTAACATTTACAAATAAACAAATAAACAAATTAATGCGGACCGGAGGCAATAGCATATCTCGAATATAAGCGTAAGTCGAATTTCGAGGTTTTCAGTCAAATTATAGCTAATTTTCGTATAATTTTGCTTGAAGTGGTAGGTTTTAGCCACTAAATTAGTTATATGATCTTATTTAAATTGAAGATTACATATTTATGTAAGATTACAATATTTACTTTGAAATGGCTTTTCAAATTCGACCAAACGGGAATTTATTTCGTATTTGACATTCCATGTCAAATTAATACAATTTACAAAGAAATGTCAAATTTAAAACATAGCGTAAAGCGAATGGCGTATAGTATTTCACTGGTAGCCTCGTACCAGCTTTGTTATATCAAGTGCTACAATTGTGCTATCATCTGCGACGGTTGTCATATCACAATCTTCTCGTGACAGCCAAAGAGTGCAGATGTGTTCTAACTCGCGTTCCTCGACTGACCCATTTTATACCCCCGTGATCAGCGCAGTGCAGAATTTCCTATGTCCATGCAGTGCAATGCTGGAGAATGTTGTTCGTGTTTGGTGTTTCAGGAGTTTTGTACTGTAGAGTACTGCGTGGGAAAAAATACTAACTTAGATATCCTTTTACGTCGTTCGTTATTTTCACAGCGAGGCGTTACAGTAAAAATCTTAACATTTTTAAGAACTATTCCAACGCACTTTACGTTGTTCACTTGATCCCCCGTACATATTATCCCAAACCCATGCTTTGCCTGAAATGTGCTCAATATGGCCATACCATGGACCCTCACAGGTTTGCCACAATTGTGGTATCCCTGCCCATGGTGAATGCACTTCTCCACTGAAATGTGTTAATTGCAAGGGTAACCACAGTTCGTTTGACAAATCCTGCCCATCTTATTTCAAGGAACAGGAAGTAATTAAATATAAAATTGATTACAACGTGTCTTACTATGAAGCACGAAAATACATAGAATCCCAACTACATAAACGGAGCGCAGTTCAACAACGGTTCACTCTCGCTCAAGTTGTGTCCTCCAATCCACAAACTAACGTTGCACCTCTTCCACTACACCCGATTCTAGAGACGAAGAAATTGCGAATCTTAAAAAACTGAATGTAAAACTTTAGAAAATACTCACTTAGTCTGTTGCCACCCTTGATCCAAAAGATAAAATTTTTGCCTGAGTTAAATAAGAAAATGCTAATCTAAATACAGGGTTTCTCAAGCCAGCGCAACATCTTAACACTATTTTTGCACAGGTTGCACGATTGTCAACATCGCACATACAATTCGAATCCGTAAACTCTTTTCGATTTGGTAACACTAGGTTTTGAACGCGTAAAATCCCAAATCGAATCTGGAAAATGTATAATGGGTGACAAGACAGCCAACATACATTTTCCAGATTCGAGATGGGATTTTACGCGTTCAAAATCTAGTGTTACCAAATCGAAAAGAGTTTACGGATTCGAATTGTATGTACGATGTTGACAATCGTTTAACCTGTTCAAAAAATAGTGTTACGATGTTGAGCTGGCTTGAGAAACCCCGTTAGAAAATTGATCTACTCACAGTAACTATTGAACATATGCAAATTGAACAAACCAAATTCATTAATCTTTTTAATCAAAACAAAACCACATATAAAGTTGAAACAATGGACCAATCCAAAGAGTCTGACTCTTCTTACTCCCCCTCCCATCTGGACGGAAGCAAAGCGACCTCTTCAAATGCGTTTAAAAACGATCTGAACTTCCTCCGAGGAGGAAAGCTCCCTCCCTCCCAAAAAAAAAACCCTCAACAAAAAATCCCTCCTATCTCCCATCCCTATTCCTTCCTTCTTCGATCAACTTCGAGGGAGAGAAGCTCCTTCTCTCGCCCGATGATGCCCCTTTCATCGAGATGAGGCAATCAGAGAGGAAGAACATTTCTAAACCATAATGATCACATACACCACACCTTCTTTTTTATCAACTTCAAACATTCACTCTCCAAATTCCCATCCTCCGTTAAATAACAATACACCTTTGTTTGCCAAGTCCTGGAATATCAGGAGCATGAGCCGTAACTCTGATGATCTAAAAATTCTAATTACCCGCCACAACCCAACAATAGTTGCCTAACAAGAGATAATGACCATACCAAATCTAAACAGTTCTCCATTCAATATAGGGTTTCTCAAGCCAGCTCAACATCGTAACACTATTTTTCGAACACGTTAAACGATTGTCAACATCGTACATACAATTCGAATCCATAAACTCTTTTCGATTAACCGTGTAACCTAATGTAACAATCGCTAGAAGCGCATGCCTGTGTTTAGGCTATACGATGCGCAGAAATAAATCCAAATGATATTCGAGAGAAAAAGCAAATTGTTCGAAGTCGAAATTATTTTCACATCCTCAACTCGACACAGCCCTAGAATCCTTCGGTAGCCTTTGGTAGCTTAGCTTTGGTGGTCTTTGGGTAGCTACAGCTGGACACTATTGGGCGCTCTCTGGCGCAGTTGGTCAATTTGTTCATTCTCCCCCCCCCCCCCTCAAGATTGTGCAGGTATGTTTATAAAACTTGGTCAAAGTATAAAAAAAATGTATGAATGGTGATGTAAGCTTAAAAATATAATTCTTCTTCTTCTTCTGTTGGCTCAACAACCGTTGCCGGTCAAGGCCTGCCTGTACCACACTACTTGTGGGTTTGGCTTTCAGTGACTTATTGATCCCCCATAGCAGGATAGTCAGTCCTACGTATGGCGGCACGGTCCATTTGGGGCTTGAACCCATGACGGGCATGTTGTTAAGTCGTACGAGTTGACGACTGTACTACAAGACCGGCTAAATATATAATATATATAAGTAGATTTTACAATTAAATGCATTAATTATTTCATAAATTCTTGCAGTTGTATTCCAGTTTTTCCCTTTCCCCTCCAGTCAGCTTCTACGTATCAGAATAGATTCCTAACCAGACCGTCCCTCTATAACAAAGAAGGAATATCCGGCTAAATCTCGAAAGCAGGAACAGGACTGAAAGATTGTGCAGGTTTGTTTGGAAAATTTGGTCAAAGAATAAAAAAATGTATGAATGGTGATGTAGCTTCACAAAAAAATATGATTAGTGTTGCGTACGATCTCATTATGAAGTAAAAGCATATATGCGGATGTAGCGAAGTAAAACACTTCAAGTTAAAACACCTCAAGTTAAAACAAAGTTCAAGCAAAACACGCCTCAATCAATAGCGCGCGCTTGAGAAACGCAATAAACATAAACAGGTAGTCAACCGTTTTCACGGTTCAAACGAGGAAGTAACTTCACGCAATTCATAAACCATAGGTACATGTCGCATTAAGTATAAATAAAAGTTGTTATGAAAATGTATGCTGTTATGTCATAGTTATAGTTAGCTGATCTATATGCGGTCAGCAACTAAATAGCATATAAGAGATGAGAACTTAAATAAAGTAGGCGCATTCGAACACAAACCTCAGAATCGCTCGTTTCTTAATAGTCGGAGGCACTCTCCGGTCGACGAAGGAAAAATATACCCGACTCGGTGTAAAGCACCGGCGTTGGGCGCTGCGACGGAGCAACACATCCGCCAGCAGCATTAATTAGATTTTAAAATTAAATGCATTGATTATTTAATGCTTTCCTTGGGATGCAAATGAGTCCCGCAATCACTCAATAAACGGC